>NW_027113242.1:467775-469437 GCF_000696795.3 Halyomorpha halys | reverse complement strand
AACATAATGATAAAATAATATATACAATATTTACACAATCGACCTGAGGATCCCTGAGCCCACTCTATCCCCCACGTGTGAGGGGTAGAGCAGAGCTCAAGAGATCCCAGCGCATTCCTCTCGCCGCATCACTGGTAATGAGCCAGTGGAGGCTGATCAGCAAATAATTAAACATTTATTTATGAGTTTACGCTCTCGTTCGTAAATTTCCATCCTAATTTATTCCTGATTAATAGAGGATGGATTTTCGTGCAATTACATATTTTGTTCAGTCAAACCTCAACAATGTTTTTTATATATATACACTAGTTTAGTAATGCATGTTTTGGGTCAGGACACGAATTTGTAGACTTAGAGGTTCTTCAACACGAATTTGCATTTTATTAGTATTAAAAAAAATCCATTATAAAAAAAAATTAAATCTGTATTGTTACGACCCATGAAAGATCAGAGGCGCAATACTTTGTAAGGAAGTATTGTAACAAGACCAACGGTTGTGCAAGAAGGTGGTTTTTTGGTCCGAATCTAGTTTGACCATCAGATTTTTACCGAATTAAGGGTTACATTATGAGGATGGTGGACACCGGTTCCCGAACACACAGGGCTGACTCACGGCTACAATGAAACAGAAAATAATCATCTGCTACTACACATATCACACTGGCTTAACACTGAGTCATCCGCTCCCAGAATAAAAATCCATAACAAAATTAGAAGATACTAAAAACACTACCAAATACTCTACGAAGCTATCGAAGCTATAGATCTGTTGATTGGTTACCATGTTGATGACCCATATTTGTTATCCTATACGCCATTAATTACAAAACCTTGTTTTGTTTTAACTTTGTAGTTGATTCCACGTGTTCTAAATCTGCAAGTTTTGGGATTACATACTCACTTTATACATCCAATGGAATGAATACTTTTTTTTTTTAGTATTGTTAGAATTTAATGTGTTTATGTACTCAATAATCATATCCTTGATTTCTCAAATGCAAAAATCAACTTTATACTTCCTTCTTCTTCTTAAAATAAACTCTCTTTAGTTGAATGGATATGACAACTATTTTGTTTAATTTTTTTAAAAGTCCTATACAGTCTAACCATGGTTGGGGGGGGGCCAATGTTTTTCATTTTTTGGGACCACCACTCGATGAAAAAAGTCAAATGCCTTAAGCCGGATTCGAACCAGCACCGCTAGTAGATATAATATCGGTAAAACTGTCTTAACCACTTAGCTACGGGCGGCCCATTTTGTTTAATTGTGCACTAGGTTAACTCGCCCAGCCTCTCTGATGCTAACTGCAACCAGATTCCTTTTTATTTTGTTTTTAAGTCGCACCTTTAGTAACCTTTTGAGAATTAAACCTAATGGTGACAGCCAGGTACTCTATAAACTTCATCTTCCCATCTTAATAAACTTACTAGCGATCATAATGTATTGAAATAAATAAGTTTTTTCTCTAATTAAATATACTTATTATTTTTTTTAAAAACTGTTTATTACGATTTTATTATATTATGATTTATTCTTCTTTAATTTTATAAGAAGACAATTTAAATCTATATTGAAAAATTATTAGCCAATGACCTCCTGTTTATAGTAAGTTTATGCAAAAGGATACCTTTGAAGTTTCATGGATTGATCTCGTTCCTCAT
>NW_027113242.1:437992-466590 GCF_000696795.3 Halyomorpha halys | reverse complement strand
CCTAGTTGTTTTTATTGAGTTGGTTTTCTATACAATTGTAAGAAGAAAGTGGACATATGCAACCATATGTCTAAAGTGACTGAGGTTCAGTTGAGCAAGGGGCAATTGTTTAAATTTATAATACCGGTTCCTTAACTCGCGTGTGTGTGTTTATACGTACATAATATTATTGAATCATATATCTTTATGTGCTTTGAAAAAAATTTCTGTTGTTCTTAGTTCTTATAATATCCTCTGCTAACGTCTCTTTAAGTCATTGATTGATGAAGACGACTCTAGTACTTTGTCTTGCCAAGATGGGGGCAAAATAAAAAAAGAAACGAAACAAAAATAAATAAATGTTTGCAAAAATATGCAGACTGACCTACATAATATAAATATTTTAGTATTTTTTCTCGAAATGAAGACGAAGTCACTAACCCTTTGGCCGTAGTCCAGCCGCTTGAGGCCAATCTGTCCTTGCGCAACATTTTATAGTTTTATCTTTATTGTTTATTTATTTATGTTTTAAAAATCAAAGAAAAAATATATGAGGTCTTTGTTTATCATTTCCTCAGTGTTCTGTGCGGTGGCACTGTGGTAAGGCACGATGCTACTAACTCTAAGGCCCGGGTCCGAATCAGCAGAAAATTGTTTTCTGAATAATTATAATATCGATGAATAATAAAATTATCGGAATCATTATTTAAATTATTAAAAAATAAAATGGAGTAACACATGACTGTGGTGCCAAATTAATAAAAAATTCGGGCCGTGGTCTCCGAGAAAAGCCATGAACGGATTTTCTTAATTCGATTTCTGGATTGTGCGCTTTATGTGCAATGTTAAACCTCAGATTTTAAGGAAGGAGATTAAATTTTTCTTTTCTATAAAATAAATGCTGGCTACGCAATAACTAAATGCCACCTATCGGAAGATAGTTGATACTGTGTGTAGTATATAATAGGGAGGTGGTCAAAAGAACTAAAATAATAATTTAACTATTTATTGTAAGCTAACATTTCGCCCTACTTAAAAAAACATCACACGGAGACTTATAAAATTTTTGGAGAGCCTCCCTGTTTCCTTCAATCCACTATTCCGGACAGTAACCCCATCCCCCCTTCCTGCGAGGTGGCAGAGTAGGGCCCCAAAAAACCTATCAATATCCCCATTCCTTATGCCATTTCTTCTCATGTACCCCTTCCCCCCTCCTTCTATTTTTCGACTTCTATCTCTCAATTATTATTATCATTTATTTATTATCTTTTATCTTTAATTATTATCTGTTCTTCTTTTTTCAAACAACACGCGAAGATCCCCCGCCTCCAAATTTTAAGTTGAGTTCTCACAGAATGGACACAGCAAAATCTCAGATAAGTATTTCACAGTATACCTTCAAGTGCCAACGATAGAAAAAGGTTGTATTTCATTTGATTTATGTTTCATTTACGTAATGCAATTTATTAATTGATGTATTTTTTCTGTTTTATGGTTAGATGGATTGAAAAAAAAAAAAAAACTAAATAAATACAAACAGTTTAACGCACAGTCTCTTAGTGCGTGAGTTTGCACATTCATATTCTATGAATTGTGTCGGTTATAGAGTAGATAAAATACCTTAAGGGGAATGAAATTCGTGTCCACATCTGGAGTGGAAGGGTTCCAAACATTAAACTTGTACTTTGTTGGCCGGTAGCTTAATAAAGGGGCTGCTTGTAGCCGAATGGGTTAAATCGCCAACTTTAACTGCCTAGGGACCAAAGCGGTGCAGGTTCGAATCCTGCCTGGGTGGTCGACTTTTATTTCTTGGTGGTCCCACGAAATAAATACTTGACCCCCACCATGGTTGGAATAGGGTGATAATCACAGTAACTCCCTCTGTATGTCCGAATTGACCAAAAAGAGGGTTATTAAAAAAAAAGTAGTTTAATAGAATTATTCGTTTAAGAGGGATTTTATTTATAGAGGTCCTTTAAGAGAAGGTTCACTGTATTATAATTGGATTGATAATTTATAGTTTTATTGGCGATAGAGTAATAGTCATCTAAGCAATTGTTCTTGTAATTATAGTGTTGCCAACTTTATCGAAGGCAGAACATAAATCGACCCTTGTAACAGCCAGCTGACTGGTCGTGCCACCCTGAAGAAGCACTACTTCCCTTTGAAGACACAGGACAACGACAGCTCTATATCTATATATCAGGAATAGAACTCTTCCTTGTTGGAACAAAACCAGGATCTTGTTCCCTCTAAGACGGCACATTCCGTTCCTTTGCTCCCGACCGTCCTAGTCCCAGCGGTTCAATTCTTTTATTTTGGTTCCCTATTTAGATATCAGTTGCCGGTCTGGTGTCGTGCAAGTAGGTCGTATAACCGCAATCTAGGAAACCGTGAAGAAAATTTTATTTCCCCAAAGAATCGCTTAGTAATATGTCAAAAAACAACATAGCTCTATCGCTTGCCCTAAAGAATGCTACGAAAGCCACAAGGATTGTCAAGAAACCAAAACTCAAAACTGACATGTTCGATCTGTTCTATGACATATGTTTCACTGATATAAAAGTTATTCAGTTGCTTCAGAGAATATTCAACGTATGGAATTACATTTTTATGCTCCGGAAGACGAAAATCGATTCTAAAAAATTACTTTCAATGGTTATCGACATTTTGGATTAGTCTGAACATAAATAAAAATGGATATTAAAAAAATTAACTTTTAATTTATTGCTGACAATGTTATTGTGAGTTCACTTAAGTAGTTAATACAAAATAGTATACAAGAATTGTATTAGAAATTTAATCTTATTAATTTTTTTCAGGTAAGCAATTTCATCTTCACACTTTTGCTGTCAGGTTATTTCATGCGAATGGTAAGTCTTTATACAGTCTAATGTATATTATTACCTTTATGTTGAATATTCTTCAAAAAAATTTATTTTATTTCACCAAAAAAGTCTTTACCTGTAGTAAGTATTTCTTCGGTGTGATTGTATTCGATGCACTATCGGGAATGTGTTGCCAAGTCCGTTAGAATTCCTAAAGTGGGTATCAGACACTTCAGCCTGAGATCTGCTTTTTTCCCCCCCTCGCTCCAAACTTGGCCAATGTCCCAATCCCGATTCGCCTAATAGGCAGCACTAAATGTTCTTTAGACGAATCTCCTCAGCCTATTTGTCTCTTATTTTTTTAGGGGGGCGCTGATGGTGAAAATAATTTATGATTCTTTAAATACAATCAACCAATGTATTCATTGATTAACAATAGTTTAACGATACACAGTTGGATACGTTTAATAAGTTGGTATAATTATTATTTTTTTTTTAGTACTGTCGCATTTTAGGACATGAATGATAAAAATGTAACTTGTTACTTTTAATAACATTTTTTTTATTTATTTAAAAAAGTAAATCTAATATTGACCAACCAGATCAGTATATCTATTCGTCGGTGCCAAAATAACATATAACATGAAAAACATAAATGAAATTCATTAGTTAAACTTTTGATTATTAGGAAACTGTGAAAGCTCCTACAATTTATAAGCTAGAACAGTACAACATGAATCGATCTCTAGTGATAAAACTAGTAATTTAATTAACCAAACACTAAAATTAAAATTAAAAAAATTATATATAATAATAAAAATATTTGAAAAATCTTAAGTACTAAACTTGATTAAAAATAATAATACAATATAAATTGTAAAAAAGATTAAAATATATTATAAATATAATAATATACTACATATGACATCTTATCTAATATATTACTGGATATATATTAGGTAGATATGTTGGGATTGGGGGGGGGGGGGCTCGCAATGTGGCTTGTAATATCAGCCTAGTCAAATTCAAAAATTCATACGAAACTATAAATATATATTTAAGGGGGGTAAATGCCTGGGGTGTGACAGCAACTTTGTCGAAAAAACTGACTGACCGGGAGTGCCACTCGAAAATAGATCGAAATTGATTTTGACTTGACTGGGTGAATCAATATAAAATCAAATAGTCTTTAATATCAGATGGGTATTATCCTAAAGTATGCCAACTTATTTTTTCAGAACTATAAAATATTAATTTTAGATAAATTGAGGAGTTCTAGATCACAATGCATTTTATACTTTTTCTGATTTTTTTTTCTTTGTATGATTTTTTGTATATTAATATCAGATAGGTATTGTTTTCATTAAAATAGTGTAACTGGGTTTAAATGCCGATTTTTTAAAAATCTTCGTCGCCTTGGAGACCACGAGAATATCATTACTTTTGGCTTCTCTCTTGTTTTTTATTTCCTTCTATTTTTCCCTCATTATTTCTGCATGCCTTTGTTTTGTTTTTTTTCTTTCCACGCGACCCCCTTTTTTGAATTTCTCTTTCCTACAAGAACCTTGAGTTCCTCCAGTCTTTTCCTATATCTTTCTCCGTCCAGAAAGTCCTGGCGCTATTCCTAGTCTTACCGTTTCTTCCTTCATCTTTCTGAGCTTTTGTATCCTGAGATTTTTTGGAATATTTCCTTGTCTAGTCTTTCCGAGGCTATTCTTACCAAACCTCCGTGGAATTTCAGTCTCTTGATCCTTAACCTTTAATTTTATTTATTTATTTTTTAAAAAAATTCTCATTGTTAGCAATAATAAATAAAGGATTTTATGAATAACTGAAAGAGGTAAAAAAAATCGATTTGAGCTGGAAAAACCGAAATCTTTGCTGATTGCATTACGACTTAGTTATCTTTGGTTAAACTGTTGTATTCTTAGTTGACACAAAATTTATATTCGTTCTAATAAGAAACATTGAAATACTTATTTTTATCGAAATATAAAAATATAAATTTTCACTTTCCCTTTAGATTTTTTTTTTTTTCGAAAATCACAAATATAGCAAACCGATCTACTCGAAACTTGGTGACTCACAAAGTGAAAGTTTTTGACACGGACATCGCATCAGATTTTTTTAATAACTATTAACAATAACTTTTAATAAATAAGGTTCAAGTAAGAATGCAAGAATCAAAATTGAGATTTGTCACTCTTTCAAGAAATTTCCTTTCTTTCGATTGCTCACTAAATGTTTTGCGATCATTACGGTAGAAAAAGGTTGTATTTAATTTGATTAATGTAAGTCAAACATACGTAATGCTATATAATAATTCATGTTTTAATTTCTGTTGTTTATTTCTGTAGAGGGACCGAAAAATAAATAGAAATGGTTGATTTTTTCTGATTATAAAAATAAAGGAATATTAGAGGAAGATATTAAAAAAATTAAAAATATTTCTATATATTTTTTTGGATAAACTGGATAAATATAAGTTACAAAAGAATCGATTATTAACAACAGGAGGCTACGGCTTTTACACGACAGACAGGGGAATTCGAAGTAGCCGAGAGTACACTGATACCTCACAGTACACTGATTTGATGATACACTTCATTTGATGGTGTGCTTGATTTGATCCACAATTATTGAATATTTTTTTCATTAATATTTCTATCGACCCTGAACTATAACCTCCGGCTCCAAGCCATCAGGAACGGTCCGGGAAGCCACCTCCTTCCTCCCGGATGTTCCTCAGGATAAGAGTTGGCCCCTTTCCAAATGGATACCGGACCCTTCCAGGAACCGTCGCATATCTCAGGAGTCGATTGCCGAGCCGTTAGTGCAATCTGGAAGACAATAGTGGAACTAATTTTAGTAAGGTGGCGGTCATTAAGGAGTTTTTTGTTTGGCACATCCTCAATTGTATTCCGCTGCTATCCTCTTTGAATTCTATTTCAAACACCAATAGAATTGGTACTTACATTCTAATTTAAAAAAAAATGATGGGTACTATTGATGTTAATGTTAAAAGATAAAAAAATTAGTGTTCCACTCCTCACTATGTATCCATAATTACATAAGTAAATAACATGCACACATATTATTAATATGTGTATATATCAGTTTTATTTCACTCATTATTATATATGCATGTTATTATATTGAGTTAACTATATTGATAGTTTATTCATCTCCTTTTTTTCGTATCGTTGAAATAAAATAAAAATACAATATTGATACATTTTTACATTTCACTCAAAGATTCCGATCATTTCGAATAGTTTGCCCATGGGTACATTCGTTCACAAAATGAATTACAGATTAATTAGTCGTACTGTGTTACAACTAAAATTCCATAGGGTTAGTTAGTTGAACTTTAAGCATAGGATGTGAGAATTAGAAAATATATAGAATCTATATATAACTAAAAATATAATTTATATAACCAAAAATATAAAATACGTGGTTATTTTAAAACTGATTTAGGAGGAATTGGACTGCATTATGTGGACTTCATAAATAAAATAAATTTTTATAACTATTAATAATTAGTGAAGTAACAAATTAAAATCAATGCAGTACAGAATTAGACAAATTCCTAAAGTAATGACAAGGAACTTCATGAATCACTTTTTGATGTAATCCTGCATTGACTCAATTGCAATCCCCGATGCAGTTAGCTATTTCTTACAAACCCTGGAGCATCCACTGCGATTCTGAGGACTTTATTTTGAAAAGAATATAAAGCATACTTCACAGTCGTACATCAGCTGTGGCCTGAGAATTGTTTTAAAAATAAGAACAGAAGTTTCTGGTTTTAATTAGGATTTTCTATTTAGAATAGGATATAGCATTGCTTACGTTGCGTAGTTTTTAGTTAGTTTGATGTTGATATAGTGATTCCATGTAAAGATTAGAAGATTAATTTTAAATTATATTCTACTTAATTTATTTTCTCTCAATAATCATTGTGCCCGTATCACTTATTTCACTAAAAGTTCATAAGTTATATATTATTTTATCTGCAAAAACAAAGATTATCGGAATTAAATAACAGGGCTATATTTTAGTTTAGATCAACTTTTTTAGGCTTCCCTTCTGCCTTCATCATCTGTTTCCTCTAAGTCAAGGCTTAAGAAGTTTTACTTCAATAAAAATCGATTCTATTTTAAGTATGATCGATATCATTAGCGTGGTTCCCAATAACCAGCCAGTAGGCGAGAGGTGTATGAGACGGACTATCGCGCCCTGGAGCCCGGGTTGTATTAATTATCTCAAGACACCGACTCATTACGCCCCTTGTTAGTGAGCTTGTTAGCGACTGCAGCTCCCCTCGGCGCCATATTTTAATGCCGTCCCAAAACATGACTATATTATAAATTACCAATATTAATATTAGTTAGTGTTATGCCAAACTTCTAACAAACTGAATAAATATTGCGTCGCCATTTAGTAAAAAAAAAAATAGTTTCGTTGGAAATCTAATAGATTTCCACTGAACAACAATAGAGGCCTCATTTTCCGATTTGAATGAAACGTTTTTCAGTTATAATAGTGCTAAAAATATTTCTATATTTTATTTATTTTATTTTACTGAAAATTAATACGATCGGCTACAAATTAAAGACTTTTTTCATTGAGTGGCGGTCCCACAAAATGAAAAAGTTTGACCCCCAACCATCGTTAGGCAGTATAAGACTCCAATGGGAGTCATGGCCAAAAAAAAATTAAAAACATGAAATATTTGTGTTAAAAAATTAATTCATACAATATATAAAGAAATAGAAGAACAAAAGAAAAAAAAATCAGAAAAAGGGGGGTGAGGGTAATAAACGATAACAATAGTACACACTGAATTAAAATAAAATTTAAAATAATAAAATTATAATAGTAAAGAAATATATAAATAAAAGAAAATACTTTTATGATTTGAATAAATAAAAATATGAATCCGTGTAAAAAAATATAAGAAATTAAAACTGATCAAATAATAATTTTTTTTCATTTATTTATTTAATGTGGTTTACAAATAATAAATACAATAAGTAAATACGGATATGTTTCATTTACTCTTGAAAATCGTGAGAAGAAACCATCTATTGGTGGTACTTCAAGCATTAATTTCAATTGTCCCGTGGCCATCTTCTTTTCTGATGCCTCGGAAATTATCAAGAATTGTGAAGGAAGAGAGATTAAGAATTAATGGGTTAGGATGGGTAAGGAGTTAGGAATGGAAAGACGCATATCTGTTGTGGGTCAAATCAGCAACGAATGGGATGTTAAGGTCTTTGTGGATGAGTTTATTTGTAACGTAATAAGGAGCATCAAGGATTTTAGATTGTAAGGATTGGATGCGGGAGGAATGTGATGGTTTGGTAGAGCCTCAGAGCTCAATGATTATTGTAGTGTATAATAATTTTTTGTAGTGAATGGGAAGTTTAGAGCGTTTGTCAAGTAGGTGTTGTAGCAATCGGAATCTACAAGTAGTTTCAGTCTTCTGTGTGGATTTTAAGTAGGTCTCTTATCAAGTTGGAGTCCTAAGTATGGAATATGTTCAACAGGCGTTATTTTTATTGTGAAATATTACATACTGTCTTATGTTTGACAAAGGTAATAGAGATCATAGAGCTAATTCACACTATATTTACAAATATATCAATTAAATCATGACAAAAATTGAAAAAATAAAAATAAAAAATAAATAAATAAAAAAAAAATGAAACTTTAAGTAAAATAATATCTTAAACACAATCATTCTTATTTAAAATATTCTTTCGGTGGAAAGTGCAGCATTCTTGAAGATCCCAGCGCTTCTTTCTCAACGCGACACTGCTATTAAAAGCCAGTGGAGGATGAGTGAGGCCTTTAAATCTTAATTTTGAAAATCTAATGAAGACCTTTTTTCTTTTTTAAACAAGATATGCATATTAAAATGTTGCATTTTATGAATATATTTTTTCAGTGCGCTCTCCATGGCACCGCTGATCCCTAGACCCTGGATCTAGTGGTCCTATTGGTGTGAAGCCAACCCACATTATGTGTATAAAATAATCCTGTATAATCCGAATCGAACACAGGTGTAACCGCAGGGCAAATGTCGTTATTATGTTGGCATACACTTATGATTGTTGATCTAAACAGGTTAAAATTTGATGGTCTATTTTGAAAAACAGGATCTTGTATCATATTGAAAAAACTCCTCTCAAATTATAAAAGAGTTATTTATGAAAGCGGAGCAGCAACTTTTACTTTTGCTGTTTAGAAAAAAAATCTCGTTTCGCGACTGTGATCAAATTTATCTGATTAACCGAGCTAATACTTGACTGGGAATCTGCGCTATACTTTGATCACTGACCGCAGGGAGAGAAATTTAAATAAACCTTGTTGTATAATGCGATATCGATTAGAAAGTCGATACTGACTAATGATGTCGTTCGGTTATGAGCAGTTCTGTCAAAAATGGACCTTTTGGGCTTCATGAAACTTACTTCCTTATCATTATATAAAAAACATTATGCACAGGCAGGGTTTCTTTAACCTAGCGGGGGACCTGTGCACGTAAGAATAAGGGGGGGGCGGCCCTTAAATTAGATAATTTATTTTCTGAACAACTTTGGATCATCATCAGGATTTAAAACTACATATAAGTCAAAATATTATGTTTAATATATTAAAAGTAATGAATTTAAAAAATAAATTAAAAATTTAATTTAGGTACTTTTGTTTATTTTTTATTAGAAATATTCTTGAAGGTTGTTTTTTAAAATATACACGTTCTATAAACTTCTCAATTTTTCTTGAAGCTATCTTTTTTCTCAATTCATTTAAAAATGTTTAATTTATCAATAACAGGAGTTAGGGATCCCTCTGGATCGGGAAGTGATCCAAGACCCGTAATGTAAATATGTTGCTCATATTGGAAAAAGATAGTTGAATAATACAGGATGTATGAAGTACAGTGGAGGATGATATTCCGGGTGGCAGTCAATAAAGGTATCAAAATAGTAAAAGAAAACTATTTACAGTTAACCGACGTTTCGACCCACTTTTCAGGGCTTCGTCAGGGCAGATATGAGGGCATTTCGATTCACCGAAAAAATATCGACGTGCTTATGCGATGTACAATAAACTCTATGAAGCTGTTTAGCTTATACGATATCAGCGCACATAGTGATCGTTTTTTGTCACCGTAGTATTGCAACGAAAGTTAGAAAGAAAAATGCAGGCATTTTGTAAATGGCGTGCAATCAAATTGCTGGATGGACTGTCCATATCTCAGGTGGTTAGGTCTATCAATCTGAGATCTGCGGGCAGCGTCGATTCGTGTCCAGTCTGGGGCGTTCACTTTTTTCATTGAGTGGTGGTCCCACAAAATAAAAAAAAACTTGACTACCCACCATAGTTAGAATAGGTTGGTCCTCTCCCTCCGTATGTCAAAAGCCTCTATAGGACTCCAATGGAAGTCTTGGTCCGACGAAAGGGGGAAAAATACTGGACGAATATGTGTTAAGGCTCCATAACTTAATAATTTAATATAGCGTTTCGGATTAAAATATACTCATTTAGATCTTAAATAATAAACAGTGCGATGTATCTGATTGTCATAATACCGAATACTTTGACTTTTGGTATAAAATTTGGTTTCAGTAACACTTCTTTTGATATACTTATTATAAATGTAATTACTTTATTTTTCTCCTAAGAGAATCTATTCGCGACTCTTTTGCAACTACTTGTGGCTCAAACGACGTAGCTCGCCCTTCCAATACCTCCAGTGCCACTCTGGCTGTGAAGCAGCCATAATCAAATCAGTTGATCGGATTAGTCAATCGGACGAATTCGGGATCAGCTTGCAGAGGCTCTGCTACGCAAATGGAAATTGTAAATAGGATTAAGATAATTCGATTCTGAAGGGTGCGTAAATTTTAGAGAGCTTTGAACAATCCCAAAG
Organism: Halyomorpha halys; assembly: GCF_000696795.3. Taxonomy (NCBI): domain Eukaryota; kingdom Metazoa; phylum Arthropoda; class Insecta; order Hemiptera; family Pentatomidae; genus Halyomorpha; species Halyomorpha halys. The sequence goes on along the minus strand of NW_027113242.1, from coordinate 455,838 downwards.
TGAAAAGAACAATTTTTAAATGCTATTCAATGGAGTTGGCGTGTTTTGTTAACTCGTTTTTTCGGTGCACGAAGATTTAATGGAATACATAATGCAGGTACTCTTTTGTTGAGAAAATGCAATAAACATAGCATTACGGGTAGTGCATAACAAATGTGATGCTAGTACGTTAAATACGTAACATAGGAGCCAGATGCATATTTCTCAACCTATAGATCATGCATGTGAAAATAATTTTCTTAATTAATGGAGGTCATAAAATTCCTGATAAGCAGCCGAATAATTCGATAACACATTAGAATTTTCAGAGCTCTCTTTTAGTTTTCACAAATAGATCCTAAATTGTTGATTCTCGTGAAAAAATCTAATGAAACACATTGAAGAACGTTAAATTATGCGTTGGATGAGTATTACTTATGTAATGAGTATTATTATGTAATGACGTGGTTTGATAGTAAATAACATATTGCAGTTCCATATGGACTTCAAGAAACCAGCTGTTGGAGCTCAAGGAACTTCTAGTCCAAGAGCCCAAGAAGAGTAAAAAGTCAGTTATTTCTACCGAATTAATTATTGATTTAATGAAAACTATGTATAGTCAGTAGTTGAAATTGTTGAATCTACCAGGTATAGTTAGGGGAAATAAAAAATAGCAAAAGGGAAAAAACTTTATTCAAAAACAAGAAAGATGTGCTTGCCTTCAAACTTCATTAGCAAAACTATTTACGAATCTATGGCACAAAACTATTTACAAAACTAGCTACACAGCATACTTATTAAAATCTAATTAGACAATTTTTAAAAAAAATCTATAACATATAGGTATAACGAGTAAACAATATATAATTATAGTATATGACTTACCTTTTTTTTTTATTTTTAATAAATGGAATATGGTCTGGGTGCGGTAAAATTAAACTCAAATAGTAATAACTATTTTTATTTGAGCCAACGTTTCGCCCCACGTTGCAGGGCTTCGTCAGGGCTATAAAGATACAAACACTTAACATAAGTAAAACAGTGGAAAATTACAAGGGTATACAATGAAACGTAAAAAGTAAATGTTATAAACAATAAATGAATACGGAAATAGTAACCGATAAAAAAAAGAAACATAAAAGTACAAATTAAGAGATGAAACGGGATAAGAATAAAAAAAAAAAAAAAGGAAGAAATGAACGAGACAGAATTCATACCTGTTTTGACGGGAGTCAAAAGTCAGAGTGAACCGTTTGTATTGGGAGTGTGGATGGCAGTTAAGTACGTCACATTTGAAAATAATTTTAAAGTAAACAGTGTAGAGAATTAAGAAAATATTAAAATTAGATACAAATTAAATTATAATATACATAATAGAGGAGGAGAAGGAATATATAACAAAAAAAAAAAAATATAGAAATAAAGTTGAAATGATGGGATGCGATAAATATAAATGATATATAAATATAAAAGAAAGACAATATTCCAAATGAGTGGGGATACAGAGGTATGTAAATTATATAATAGAAACATTTATAATAAAGTAATTAATGTAAGTATACTTAAGCTAGTAACATATGAATATAAATTAAAAAATAAGATGCATAAATATAAATGAAAAGAGAAGGATTGTAAATATAAAATATAATTAAATTAAGTATGGGGTGAGAATTTAGAAAATAAAACCAGAATAAAAGAAATGACAGAAAGTGGGCTTCTGAAATGGAGAAGGAGAGAAAAGAAGCATTATGAGGGTTTTATAAAGTTCAAAATGTGTCTGTATGTCAGGAAGGTGCAGTCTTTATCAACTTTATGATTGACGGATTCTTTTTTGTTTTGTTTTTTTTGCTTCAATGCTTTGGAAATCTTGAATTTTGAATCTTGAAAAGAAAATTTGCTTCAATCACTCTTTTTTTTCTCCTTCTTCCTTGTCTATCTTTTTTTTTTATATTTTCTTTTTCAACTCAATGTGACTTTCCTCATATGTCTCCCTTATTCCTCTTTAACAAAAATAAAACACACCTAAATACAAAATAAAACTAATAGTTATTTTAAATAAATAGAATACAAACTCGTAATATATATGTCATATAATTGATAAAAGAAGTGATATAAAGATATATAAATATACATAAAAAAGTCACAAATGTATGTAAAAATAAAAACAATTTTTTTTTCATTCGGAGCTTTTTTTGTTAATCAATGTTTTTTTTTCATATTTTCTTTTTCAACTCAATGTGACTTTCCTCATTTTTCCCCCTTATAATCTCTCTTTTTTCTCTTTCTTCCTTGTCTATCTTTTTTTTCATATTTTCTTTTTCAACTGAATGTGACTTTCCTCATTTTTTCCCCTTATTCCTCCTAAGCAAAAATAAAACACACCTATAATACAAAATAAAATTAATAGGCAATTTATTAAATAAATAGAATTCAAACCCGTAATATATATATGTCATATAATTGATAAAATTAGTGATATACAGATATATAAATATACATGAAAAAATATACATAAAAAAGTCACATTTTTTTTCATCCGGAGTTCCATATCTTTAAAACTATTTATACCACTAGAAACCTAATACATAATACATAATTTAAAGAGGAGTAAATTTTCTAAAATATGGGCCCTGAAAGAGCTATTTACGTTCAATAGTTTATGATATATACTCATTTAAAAGCAACATTTTACGAAAAATGTATTTAAAAATCAGTTAGTAGTATCCTCTTCCCTTATCAAATAAATTTTTCATTTCGAAGTTACATAACCGAGGTTGCAATTATCCTTCTGTACTGTATTTCTACCCATGAATATATGTTTGTCTTTTTTTTTAATCATAACAAATTTCTGTTAGACTTAAAACAAAATTAAATAAGAAATATGGATCAAAATATGTTTTTACACAAACTATTTGTAAAGTAATATTTAAAGAAATAAAAACGGTGAAATATTTTAAAATATCACAAAAATATTCCTTAGAAGCATAAACAGAGGGAGAAAGAAATACTTTATTCATTCATGCTGCCCAAATACATCGGGTTGCTACATTACACAAGATACTGATCAATCCGTGACTGGACAAATATAAGTTACATATTTTTACATGATATAATATAATAGATAGATAACATTTTTTTTTCTTCTACAGTTTTCTTTTACAATTAATACCAGTCTACAAACTAACTACAAGTTTTTCAATTTATTCCTTTTTTTTTCTTTCCCTTCTATTTCAGAACCCCTATTTAATTTGTTCAACAAATTCCCCTATATAAGAAATATTAAAATATTTAAAATAATAAAGTAATAGATAAAACAACAAATAAGATATGCGATGCATGCATGCCATCCCTCCTCTGGATAACTCCCCCACTCATTAATTTCCATGCATGTGGTGGTGTATGATTCCCAGGGAGTCAAGTATTATATTTTCTGTCAACATAGCCACGTCCTGGACATCGACCCCGAGCTCCTCCATGAAGCTTCTAGTTGTGCTGGGAATCGTTCCACGGGCTCCGAACCAGAGGCCTCTCACGTTGAAGCCTCGTACTCCGAAGCCCTCACGGAACTTCTCCTTGAGGAAAAGGATACATTTATCGTAGATTTCCTTCTTTTCCCTATCTACCTTATTTGCCTGGTCAAGGTCGTTATTTTCATATCTCACAATATCTGCATATCTTGTGGATCCTTCTGTATTTACGTAAATTAAATATATAAGATAAAGATAAATCTGTATAAAAGAATAAATAGACAACATTAGTAAAAATATAAAAATCCCATCCCTGATCATAATTATTTATATCTGGTGTAATTTATATATTTCACAGTAATACTGCATTATATTTCACTATATTATTATATAGTTATTATATACCTTTGTACCGTTATATTATATACCTTTGTAGGTTGGTAATCATCGGCCTACCTGAACGTGGCGAAGACCACAGCCTATTAGAGTAAGCTCTTTGCCCAGCAAATCCTCTTTCCCTCACATACAGGAGGGATTGGTTGTACAGTCCTAGGTCTTCATCATCTTTCTCCAAGTTACCTAACGCCAGTCTCTGATATTTCCTCGGTGTTCTGCTGACCAGCAGCTAAATTAGAGCTATGTCGGTCCTCCGATTAAAGTCCTTGTCTTTGGAGTGAACTTGTCAGAACTAAATGTGTTCTCAAAGTGTACACGATCACTGAGTTGGCTTTTTCAGGCACAAAATCAACCATTTTTTACCAAATCCAGGATAAGTCTTTTCAAAAGAAAAATATGTTAAAAACAATATTATATGATTTAAACGTCAGATAAATGATAGGTGGATAAAGAATTATTTTTTTATGCAGGACGAAATGACGGGTTAGGTTGTGGTTAGAAAAAATATATTATGAAGAATAATAAAAGGGTTGAAGATGAATATATTTTAGCTCGAAACGTCTAGTGTAGTAGAGAATTTAATAAGTAGAAAAGGGCTCATCCTTCATTCTTCATCCTTGAAATATAATTGATATTATAGAACTTATTCTAGGAAATGAACATTAGGGTGGGGTATTATGATAGAGATAGAAATGCTTTATTGACAGGAAGCAATGCTGCACTACAGAGGGCTGCTTTAACACACAGCATATTAATCTGTCTTAAAAAGCAATATAAAAAAATTAAACACAATTGCATTAGTGCAATATTTACAACAATTTTTTTTAATAACTCAATTATATTACTCTTTTTATTATTGAATTTATTTTTTTCCTTTTTGTTTTGTTTGGGTATTAACACTGAATATTTTATCCTCTGATTACATTCCTCTCTTTTATATCTCATATTCCTCTTTTCCGGTAATCTGTCTCAGTTATTGAGGTTACTAAACAAGTTTTATTTTAAATCTATGAACTCATTCAAAGTTGATACTTTCAGTAAGCACGCTTAAAGAAATAATAAGAAAACGTTGTAAATAAATGATAATATATACGTGAAGATGGTTGGGGGGGGGGGAGGGTGGGGTCAAATTAAAACACAAATAAGTTGAAGTAAGTTATTAAATCGTGCCTACATTTCGGCCAGAATTTCTAGCCTTCATCAGGGCTAAGAACCGAACAAGATAAAAACTCACCAGGGCTGTCACTCAGACTCAAATTACTCATCTGCAAAGTAATACTACGACTACACTCCTACACGGCGCACCACTACTACACTATCTTTACCCAACAGCCCTGAAATCACTACAACAATACCAAAACAGCACACTACAGAAGATATGTCGAGGGACATCTCTGGAAAGACGTAACATGGCACACATTCATAACGAACTACAGTTAGAAACTGTACAACAACATTTCACACGGAGAAACATTAAATTCTTCGACAGTCTCCCTGCTTCCTTCAATCCAGTATTCCAGTCTATCACCCCATTCCCCCTTCCTGCGAGGTGGCAGGGCAGGAAAGGTTCCAAAAACCCTATTAACATCACCTCATAGCTCCATCTTCTGATGCACCCCAACCCCCTCCCTCACACTTCTTTTCGATTTCTGACTGTTTCTCTTATTATTTCACCATTATCTATCGTCTATATTATTTTTATTTTTACTTTTTATTTTTACTTTTTATTTTTATCTTATATGCGATACAACACGAGGAGGGCCCTCACCTCCGGACTCAAAATAGCTCCTGAATGGATAGCTCATATGTAAAATTAAATATAACAGGTAACCTTAAAATACCAAAGCTAGTAAAAGGTAAGACACAACACGAATTACTTTTCTTTTTTCACAGTAATGCACTTACTAATTCAATTAATAAAATGTATACATAGGTAATTGAATGAGTAGGTAAAATTACATAATTAAGGGAATAAAATAAAAATGAAGTTATATAATGCAAAGAAATATGAATATATTAGTTTATTAATAATTTAAAAATTTTAATTATAGAAAGAAAAATAAAATTGAGAGAAAGAAAATATATGTAACAAATGAAATATGTCACCATAATAATAGATAAATAGGCAAAGTATAAGTAAAGTTTAACAAAAGAAAGGAATAGAAAAAAAACCAGAATAATATTATAACATGATAATAATATAAATGATAATATCATAAATGATAATATAGATGCTAATTAAAACAAAACAACAATAGGTAATAATTTTGACACGAAATAAATAGGTTTGAAATAAGTAGTAAATAAGTTAAAAATAAGCAAAAATAAATTAAAAAGAGATTAAGAAGAAGTTAAAAACAAATAAATAAGTACTCACTTAATTTCCATGCAGGTAATAATGTATAATGCCCAGAGAATTTAGAATAATATTTTCTGTCAAGATGGCAATATTCCCAATTTTAAGACCTAAGTCTGTTACAAAGCTTCTAGTACTATTTAGAATTGTTCCGCTAGATCCAAACCAGAGGGCACTCACGGTGAACCCTATTTTCATAAATTTCCTTTTCCACTCCATGATTGGTCCTCTGGTCTTAGGGAACGCAACTATATCTGTGTATCTCGCGGGTCCGTCGGCGTCAATACTGTAGGCCTCGTCAAAGTAGGTGTACTATTTTTATCTAAGGAGCTTTATCAATTCATGTTTGACGCTATGGTACCGGCGTGTTTTGAGGAGGGAGTTCTTGGGATATTTTTCAAGCACCGGTGTTTCAGACTCTCTGCCGCATTTGCAACATAGGGACCCAACTTCTCTCTGCTGTAATTTAATATAAAAAATAAAGTAAAACATCATAGAAATCAATTACAAGAAAGATTTTAACCCCTTATAAGGCATATTAACGAATGGCATTTAGTTTAATGTTATATATTCATGGCTATCACAACCTATAATATTATTTTTATTTGTAAAAAATAAGAATTTCAAAGAAGTAATTATTTCAATAATAATTATAATCTAAGTTTGAGAGTAACTTGTTTTCTCCGCAACTATCGAATGGAACTCATACAGAGCACTTGCTTGATAATTACTGACCAGCTACTATTTCTTTTTATTTTCCAACTATGGGCTGACAATAAATAACAGGGCAATTTACTTGCAGTAAAGAGAACAATCTGCGACGAGCCCATCTAAGGCTCCCAGGACATCATAAGAAGGTCCTTTAAGGAGGAGATGATCTACAAGGACCGTACTAATAGCTCAGGCCTCAGGAATGCTGTGCCCGATCTCTGGCATCTTAACTGTCCATGCGGTTCCGAGTCACTCTTAGCTATTCCATCCTAGATTGTTCGGGATATAATTAGTTTTAATAGATTTAAAAATTATATAGTAAATAGTTATATTATAATGTTAGAAAATAAGGTATATTACTCTTATAGTGTAATATATCTTTAGTCATACTTCGCATTGCATTCATACAGCAATTAAACAAAACATATTTCCTCAGAATCAAAAATTTTTTGACGTCAAGGAACAAATTTGGTTCTGTGTCAGCGTCCACCACTTGAACCACGGTCTGGGGGTACGTAATCAAATTTTATATTCAGGCTTAATCGATCAAACTGTTAACCCGATTTTTATTAAATTTTATGTGATACCCAGGGATTTTGCAGACACCCAGAGGTGTAATCATAACATCCACCTCGTACTGCAGGAATGTTGACATTATTATAAGAAAACAGCTTGCACTGATTAATTGGAAGGAACCTACAATCTTAAATGGCCAGACCTCATGTATATTTAAAGAAAATGATGAACTAAACGAGATGTGTTATGAAGTCATTCCACAGCCACCTGATTCTCCAGACTTATCTCCTCTAGATTTCCATCTCTTCAGAAATTTGGACTAAATTTACTATTACTTCTTTAACAGTAAAATTTTTCTTCACAAAACCCCAGGATTTTCCAGTTTTGGGGTTAAAATGTTGATAGTCTGTTGGAGGAAATGTATAGAATATGATGGTAAACATTTTGAATAAAAATGTTTTGATTTGATTAAGCTATTTTACTGAATAACCTTCTCCGTGAAAACTGACATTTCATAGGAATTGACCCAATATTTTCCCCGACTCAGCTAAATTTAAAACGAACGCCTTGAAAATAGGCGTTTTATTTATGCATTAACCCGTCACCGGTCACTAGGTCGATTTTAACACGGATGGCCGCGCGTGAGATTTTTTTCTCACATTTCTTATTTGAGTTCTTGGACGTATTTTTTTAAATATAAAATTTTGATTTAGATTAGGTTTATTTAAGCTTAAAATATTCATTTTGATACAAGAGCAAACTAGTTTTAAAAAATTAAAAATCAAACATAATTATAAAATGGTACTAAACATAATATAATACTTGAAATATATTTTTTTCAATTTCTTGAGACTGATATTTATTTATTAAATATATTAAATAGTATCCTTGTTTGACTTTTTTTATAGAGTGATTTTGACTTATAATTAATGACTTGGGCAGAATAGCTTGCAAAACATTTTTAACTTTTGATGTGAGGTGAGAATTTATATTTGAAGGTATGTTAAATTATTAGAAATAATGTTGTTGTTATAAGCTGTTAAATGTGTAGATTGACCTTGAGGATGGCCGAATTGGCTGAAACGTTGGACTATTGATATAATAAAGACTGTTGAGACTAAACTAGGATACCATTTGATTTAATTAAAAATTAATATAATACTTGAAACAGACAAAGTTATAAAAAGAATCAAAAGACAGATATATCATATTATAAGAACAAAACACTAATCTTAAAAAAATAAAATGCTCAGTTCGAAGAAATCTCTTGTGCTCAACAGGTGCAAATGAACACCGCATGACTAGGACATCTCAGTCTTTTACACTGGTGGCAATTCTTTTTTATTTAGAATGTGTGAATATAACCCAGAAATTTACAAGAAATAGTATTCATAAGGCAAAACGATGAAGTGAAAACATGAAAAGACAAATTTTAGTTATAACCACCCTAACATACACTTATACTATCAAAATACCATTCATAGTAAATAATACGTATCTAATGGAGTTCCTGCCTCTTCAAGCCTACGTTTCCCCAGTTCTGATAATTGATATTTATTGATTAAATACACTTGACGCACGTGAGAAAAATCCTCACAGCTTGAATATTTTTATTACAGAGATAATGTCTCACGAGAAGGAAATATTTTCAGGAAAAGAGGAATGGACGCTTGCCAAGAGCTGCTAGAGTGGTGGAGGGGGCGAGGTATAGAAGGAAGAGACTGTGAACTACAGATTCCAGGAAGATGGGAACTACAGTCTCCCTCTAGCAGCTCCCAGACCCGGGAAACAATTAACGTGATAGAAATTTTCACGCAACGGCCAATGACGGGTTAGTAAAAATCCTTAAATCCCGGATTTTTATTCTTGCCTAAACAATTGAAATATATGAGTTGACAATCCCTCAGCTCAAAAAGATAGTCAATTTTTATTTTATAATTATTTGAAAAGTCGGAAAAATTCTAACGCTCCTGACTGCTATACACTAAATCCAAAAGATCAGCTCCGTATACGTTTCGGTCTACCACTCAATCCTTTTCTAGTTTTATCAAAATTATAAAATTTATAGGGATTCGTTCGTTACTTAAAATATCTTTACCCCTCAATTTCACTCACCGTAATGTTAACATCTTAGTTTAGCTTATTCCAGAGGCAGAGGTAGTTAAGGTGTCACCTTAGTAACCTTATAACTGCAACGATACTGGTTTGAGTCGGGCATAGGTAAGCATAGGCATAGGGATTTTTATTATTTATTTATTTATCACCCTACCCTGCCTATTAGGCAATACGGGTGTTCGTAGCAGTTGGTACAACTCATTGCTGCATATGTCAAACATTTACATAGCTGTGCACACAGCTTGCTCTTGCTGCCAAATAAATCTTGCTCTCCTCCTGAGGCCTTGCTGGTGTAGCTTATTCTCTCCTACCCAGGGAGAAGTGAGTAGGGCCCACAGCCTCCTTCCACCCATACACGAAGGTCTTGTAGTGCGGGTAGTTTTCTTTCTTCATCAGCTCAAGAAGATCGCTCTCAGTCAGAACTTAGAGTCCTGTTTCCCTCACCATCTTGGCTCTCAGTGCTTCATAGGCGGTACAGGCAAGTAAGACGTGCTTGGCGGTCTCAGGAACCTGACAAATTGGGTATAGGTGATCAATGTTTAGGGCATAGGTTGATTTTTACACCGTGGTGATCCCACAATATAAAATCTCGACTCTACCACTCTGGTTAGAATATGTTGACTACCTCTAGGATAACCCCCATTATGTCAAATATATATAAATGTACATAGAATGTCCGTGATCTAGGTCAACGAAATCTTTATTTCGATTTAATCAAATCGACCAATTTAAATTGGTTTTATAGTTCAGTTTAATCGTTTTAGTCTTAAATATTCGAATAATTACTATCTTGTGCATGTTTCTTTTTTAACGATATTCAATAAATAAATATTATGTATTGTATTTTTTATGATTCATTAAACCTGTGAGATTGGCCCCTCCCCATTCGTTAAATTATAAACATTTTATTTGTTAATAAAAGGAAGATGGTCTGGGTGTGGTCATAAGAACTCAAATAGTAATAAACCTATTTATTATCAGCCAAGGTTTCGTCTCACATTTTAGGGCTTCCTCAGGGCCCCATAAAAAAATAAAAACAACTGCTGAAATAAAAGTAAAGTAAAGTATGGCTAAAAATGGCTTAGGATATGTGAAAATTTATTCAAAAATTAGCAAAATAAATTAAAGAAAATAAAAATAAGATATACACTGAAAAGAACAAATAAACAAGAATTACAACAAGGTATTAGGTAATTAATGAAAACGGAAATAATAGCAAATAAAAAGTAATTAAAACGAAATATAAAATTATAGTAAACACTAAAGAACGGAAAATAAGAATCAAATAAAGGTCAAGAAAAAAGGAAAATCAGAATGTAATAAAGGTCAAGAAAAAAGGAAAATTGGAATAAAAATAAAGGTCAAGAAAAAAATTAGAATAAAATAAAGGTCAAGAAAAAAAGAATGAAATAAAGGTCAAGAAAATAGGAAAATAAGAATAAAATAAAGATCAAGAAAAAAAGGAAAATTGGAATAAAATAAAGATCAAGAAAAAATAAATAGAATAAAATAAAGGTCAAGAAAAAAAAGAAAATTAGAATAAAATAAAGGTCAAGAAAATAAGAATGAAATAAAGGTCAAGAAAAAAAGGAAAATAAATGTCAAGAAAAAAGGAATATAAGAAAAAAATAAAGGTCAAGAAAAAAGGAAAATAAAAAAATAAATGTCTAGAAAAAAGGAAAATAAAAAAATTAAGGTTAAGAAAAAAGGAAAATTAGAATAAAATAAAGGGCAAGAGAACAGGAAAATAAGAATAAAATAAAGGTCAAGAAAAAAGGAAAATTAGAATAAAATAAAGAGTAAGTAAAACAGAACATAGAGAAAATAATAGTATATATATATATAAAATAATAACCTTTCTGAATGGAGGAAAGCACAAGAATGATTTAAAGGCGAATGAGGTACCAACAAGCTGAGTTGGGCATTAGCTTGCTAATATATAGGTAACTAAGGTACAAACTAATAGCTAAATAATTTTTAGAATTAGTTCCCCTAAACAATTGGAACTAATTTACTTATTGGCTGTTAATCGATTTCATTTTCATTTTCAGCATCTCCGGAAATATATTAAGGGACCCCAATATGTCGGCAATCCGAAAAGTTAAAATAAATCGATTCGCAAACCAGATATCTTAAAATCGTTTTTATTTTTATTTTCAGCATCTCGGAAAACTAAGAGACCCCACTATGTCAAAAATCCGAAAAGTTAAAATAAATCGATCACAAGCCTGATATTATAACATAAAATCGATTCTCTTTATCATTCTCAGCACCTCTGGAATTAATCGATTGACCATTAAAAATATAAACATGGCCATATATTAGAAATAAGAAAGGTTAAAGTGGAGTACTTGGATTTTTTATTATAATTTTTTAGTTGAAATTTAAGATAAAACTAACTAATTATTAAATTAGGGTATGGACAACTAAATGTTGGTTGCTTATTTCAGATAATAGCTAATTTCGTTCTAAGACTTAGCTATGAGCAAACAGATGTCAACTAACCGATTCGTTTTAGTTTTTATTAGCTTTAGTTTTTAGTTGTTAGTTATAGCTAACTTTTGCCCAGCTCTGCCAACAAGGTAGTGGTGTGAGAGAAATGGTGGTGAGAAAATACATTAAATTTGAAGACATAAACTAATGTTGAAGTAAGATATATTTAATATTTTGTGAATATAGGCAGGCAACAAATGATAGTTTACGTTACATATATAGTAAGGAGGAGGGATATATAAATATAGATAAAATACAATAAATACTAAAAATTAAAAGAATGGACTGTACCTAGAATATAGTGAAGAAAAGAAAATATGCAAAATTGAATAGAGGCACAAAGGTGTTGTAAATTTATAAAGAAATAGAAATAAAAAATCTATTTTGTCTCTTTAGAATTCCACAAAAAAATAAATAAATAAAATAAAAGTTTGAAGAATTGAATGGACCAATGGGATCCCTTGTTACGACAATACCCTTGGGAGAGTCTCTTCCCTGAACTCTCGAGCCCAAGGTCGTTTAATGCCGGCCGGTATTCTAAGAAGTTCCGAAGAGAAAGACTTATCTTAATTAGTTATTCTACGAAGATGATAATCGATCCCATGAACGTTCGATCCGCTTTATATCGATTTATGACACTTGTTATGATTGTAAAAATAATGAACAGTTTCTACTTGAAGTTATTGCGTAATTTATTTTATCTCCTAACTTTTTCTTGGACAAACACTAGTGGTTGGTCAAGTTACATAGGTTTATCTTATTGAAGAAAAAGATGGTATGGACTTCCATTTTGTTTTTAAGTAAATATAGTTCTCCTGTTGACTTTAATTATAAATTCATGGCCTGGATATATTTCTGTATATTCTAGAATATTTGTGTAAGCACATTCATCTTCAGGGTTTAGGTACCAGTTGATACTTTTATATTGAGTAAATTAATCAAAGTCGGGCAATTGAATTTTGTTCAATAATGGCTAATTATTTCGAATAAACAAAATTAAAGGAACCTAAGAGGAAGATTTATTTAAATATTTGTCATTTAAAACCAGTCACACTATTTCAATGAGGATAAGATCTATCTCATATTAAAGACAGTTCGATTGTACATTGACATATCGAGTTTTTAAGAAAGTCGATAAAATGTGAAAAATCGATTCTATAAAGTTGCACTTTCGGTTGGTTAATTTTATCGTAAAAGTTACTGTTACATCCCGGGCATATACCCGTCTTAAATAAGTAATTTCAGCTCATCTTTGAACTCACACACACAAGGGCGTACCTAAGATCAAAACTTGGGGGGGGGGGTGACTTAAGGTTGTGACATTTTAGCACGGAAAAGGTGAATGAAACAAATATTTTAAGAAAATTGTGTAGGAGATAGTTGACTGGATAATATATAGTGCGGGCAGAGAATAAAAAAATAAGTTAAAAAACTTATTTATCAGTGCCAACGGTTCGGCCAGAATTTCTAACCTTCTTCAGGGCTAAGAACAAAAAAAACGAGAATTTGTTAACAACAGAATTCTGTTATTATCTTGTTTTTTGTTCTTAGCCCAGATGAAGGCTAGAAATTCTGACCGAAACGTTGGCACAAATAAATAAGTTTTTAAACTTATTTGTGTTATTCTTTGACCACACCCCCAACTATCTTCTCATATGAACATTATATATAATTATCATTATACTTTATTAGTTATTAAAATTAGTATTTGCTTGAAAATAAATATCCTTTATTTGATTAATATTTTTTTTCATTTCTGGAGGGGAAGAGTTGACCCACTGCCCCCCGCTACAGAGGTGTATTTCTGTCGAAAACTGGAGTTAAAATGTTTTTACAATAACAATACTTTTCCTTGCTATATATTCCATACGTAGGTAAGTATAAGTAAAAAAAATACGTGCCATAAAACATTAAAATGGCAAAAATATAAAAGTAAAATAACAAACAACATACCAAAAGCAAAATAGCTCTTATTAACACTGTACTTAAATTTCATAATAGTTTTCCAATCTCGAGGACATAAAAAGTAATGATATTTTCGATAACTTCGAAGCGGAATTATTTATTCCATGGTTTGCCTTTCTTAAAATTTAATTGGGAAAAAATAAAAAATGTGTTTGTTGACCAAGAGCATAAATATGTTTATTGATTTCCTAATTTAGTTTAGTAGATGATGTTCGATAGTTCAACCAAGATCATATATACATTTAGTGACAATGTTAATTTCGAATGTCGTATGATACTATCTTCGTATAATTGATATGTATAGTAGATGGTTTGATGAATAAAGCCGTTCGTGTAACTGAAACTTTGACGGCTGAACTCTGCCTATGAAGAACATTTCTATGAAGAAGTGAAATCGTAAAAGGTATAAGAGACCGCTTTGAGTTGAATACAATGAAAGAGTCATTCCTGATTGCGTGCGCGGCCTTTTATTCTCTGTGGTTACTTTTTTTTGTCAGCTCTTAAGCTATCCACAAGTCTTGATGTCATAATTTACAACCATAGTAACACAATTTACATCATATATATGGTTTTAAAAAAACCCAACATTTTTGTACATAATAAAAATAAATCTGTACTGCTACAAATTCTTAAAGGACAGGGGTTCAGCAGTTTGTAAGGAAATACTAGAACAACGCTTTTGCAAGGAGATGAATTGGTCAGAAACACCCTCTACCGCTAGATTTATACCCAATTAACGGTACCCACTTTATGAGGTGTGTACTTGGAAACTCCAGAACCAACAGGTCTGACTCACGACTACAGTGAAACAGAAAATAACTAACTACCACAGCCGGATTCGAATCTGGGTCCTTGAAATTAGTATCAGTGTCTAACCACTGAGCCATTCGCTCCCTGTATGTTTAATTTGATTATATTCGTGGTTTTATTTAACGGAAGAGTCATTATTCTGATTTTCTTATAGCACATCTCAGCTGATCTGAGGCCGTGGATGAACGAGTATGTTGAGTCACAACCTTCATTGAATAAATAAATTGGAATACATAAATAAATAGGTTAAAAAAACAACTCTTCGCATGAACTCATTTTTCACTAATCAAGGAAGGCTCCGGACGTGGGACGTCTTCTCCTTAATCATAGTTCAATCCAAATTAAAAACTGCTATAATAACATATTCACCATCTCTACTATTATATAGTCAACAATTTGGTTATAGGACAGTCAGAATCAATTTAACCACCTCGGAGGATTATAAGGGATTGTTAAGGATGAGAGATTAAGAACTAATGGGTTTTAGTTTAGAGAGTTTGTCTAGTAGGTATTGTAGCAATCGAAATCTACGAGCAGTTTCTTGTCGTTTCAGTCTCATATGTGGATTCCAAGTAAGTCTCTTGTCAAGATGGAGTCCTAAGTATCGAATCTGTTCAACAGGCGTAATTGGGATATTTAAAAAGGATGCTGTAGGACAGGAGGGTAGAGGTTTACGACAGAGAGTAAAGGTGATCAGGTGGGATTTGTCAGAATTTATTTTGATTCTCCAGTTTTGACACCATTCTTCAATGGATGTTATGTGTGTCCATAGAGTTTGTGATGCATTAGTAGTCATTGTTTACAGACAGTACACATGTGTCATCAGCATGTACTGTGTGATATGAGCTGTATAAACCGTGTAGAAAATGGAACCTAAGATACTTCCTTGAGGTACACCGGCGGATTGAGAAAAGAGAGATGAGCAGGCTAGGTTATGATTTAATTTAAACATTCTATTAGAGAGCAAGGAACGGATTAAAAGGAGAATTGACGATGTTTATGATCGCACTATATGAATCAAGACATTGATTCAAAATTGATTTGAAAAAACTAAATTTTTCTTTTAAAAAGAAACTGCTTTGATTTTATTTGCCTAAATTACCTTTTTTATATTTAATTTACCTTATTCACAATAATTTCCTTATTCCGTTAAATATAATTTAAAGTTAATATTGTTAATTTATTCAATAATTTTTAATTACATTATGTAATATAGTCTACTCATCACATATTCCACAATTTACCTATTCATTATAACATAGCCATCTCCAATTCACTTAAAGGCTCAATTGCCAGTATTTTACTCGCACTAACATACGGTAGAAGAGAGATTACTATTATTTTTTATTAAATCCTTTTTCTCCCTTACAAAGGCATAAAATCAAAAATTTATGGAAATGGGTCTGAACAGTAAAAAGTCAGCTTGTCAGCATTTTTAGTAAGGTTGGGTATTAATTTTTCTCTTTTACAGTTATAGTTCTTTATCTAAACTTGTTCTTGTTTTTTTCTATCTTTAATGCAAACATTTTTATATAATTTCTGATTGAAATTTTGTCACCTTTTCTTAATTTAAAGTCATTAGGGTCACTGATTCCAAGAAGGGGGGGGGATCAGAAAATATCATAAATATAGTCGAAAAAATAAAATTACTTAACAAATTTTAATGTGATTTATCAACAATTTCCATAATGTTTAAAGAATATATAAAGAACAAAAGAAACCGACGTTAATGTATATATTGTATAAAAGCAAATCAGGGCAATATGACTTGAATATATATTTATATATGTATATGTAATTTTTTTTAAAGCCATTTGTCGTGATCTTTTTTTCTCTTTAAAATATGTTTTTTATATCTTCGTTGTTTTTTTTATCCCAACCCAAACAACTTCTAACGTATAAACGAATAACCTTCCGGTAATTTCGCAATCTTTATAACATATTTTTTAACATTTTCTATAAACATTTATCGTTACCCTCTTATACGTTTTCCTCTTTCAAATAAAAGTTTTTCAAATATCTTTTATTTCTTATTTTACACATCCAAATAACTTGTAACGTATTCTCGCCTTTCGGAAATTTTGTCATCTTCCTAACATATTTTTTAATTCAGAGACAAACCGCACGCGCCACTAGCTTACTTAGATTTGCGATCTATGAGTAGGTGAGTTTTTTGTCTTATTCTCTTTTCTTATCTTTCTTTTACCCCATTCTCCTTCTCTATTCTCTCCTTGTTTCTCCTTATCCACATTATTAGTTATATTCACCACATATTATTATAGTCATGGTTTCTATTCACTTCTTTTGTTTAACTCAACCTTATATTTTGTTTCTTTATTATAGTATTATACTTACATATTTCATCAGTTATATATATTTTCTTTTATTTATTAAACTTTTTTTTCTATTATTTAATTTTCATTTCTTTCCATATTTCTACGTTTCTTTGCATTATATAATTTTAAACTTTTTTTTCTTGATTATGTCATTCTACTTACATATTTAATTAAACGTGTTACTTTATACTTTATTTTTACTAATTTTCATTTTGTATCATTACTTGTGTAATTCTATTTATATTTTCTCTTTTTAATTTTTTTTTATATTCTTGATGAAGGCTAAAATTCTGGCTGAAACGTTTGCACAATTTAATAATTTCTCTCAACTTGTTTGTGTTTTTTACTGACCGCACCCCCAAACCATCTCTCATCATATATGTAAATTTTCGTTTGTTTAGAAAAAAGTAATTTTGACCAGGATTTCGTCCCAGTGTGGTTTACTTGTCTTGTGCAATTCCTTAGAACTTTAATTTTAGTTTCTTCAATGAGACCCCTATATTCTTTTTCTAGTAGCTACTCATTTATCACCACAAAGCTTATTGGACTTTTAGACCTGACTGTAATAATAAGAAAACTATACATCACTTTCGATAAAGCCCGTATAGAACAGAGAAAGATTTTGGTGTAGTATTAAGCTACGATTATGTTATTTATATTTATGTATTATTTTTTATCATTTATCTACTTATTACTGTTAAC
>NW_027113242.1:429736-437903 GCF_000696795.3 Halyomorpha halys | reverse complement strand
TTGTTATAATAATCACTTTTATTTAAATGTATTTATTTTTTTTTTAATTTAATGAAATATAATTGTACATGACCATATAGGGTTTTTTATATGTATATATTTTTCTATATTTGAAATATTTTTATTTATTGTACTTGGAGAGAATTCGATGTAAATATATAGGGAATAATAGAAGGAAAAGAAATTAGTAATATAATTAAAATAGAAGAAAGTAAAAAGGACAAAAAAATAAAATAAATTGAAAACAGAAAAAAGATTATAAAACCTAAAACAATAAGAATAAAAAAATATGCTTTACATTTATTTATTTTAATATTTAATTTCTATGCCTGTGTAATATAAGAATAATAAGGAATTGTCAAACTAATCTTAGTACAGGAACCCAATTCAGTTGGACGACACTACTTTTTGAATAATATCTGTACCGAAACGAGCATGGAGTAATTTCAATTCAAAGTAGCATGGCAAGTGAAAGTTGGATGATGCTCGCACAGCACTAAATGTAATAATAACCAAAACATATAACAATATTATTCTATCTACATACATTCCACACTTTTGTAAGGTTTCGACAGTTTGTATTGGCCATTTTCATCTGTAAATTTATTCAACATTTTTAACGTATTAAAAAAAAAATATTTTCAAATATACAACTTGGCTGTAATAATTTATTTGAAATTCTGATAATAGTCAGTTTTTGGTTTCACTAAGGTCATTTTTTTTATATCGGGTCTTTTATATGTCTAATATATAAAAATTAATGTTTGTTTTTTCGTACTTTATGTACCTTTAATCCGATTGCTATGGGTTTTTTTTACTATTTTTTCAGGATTTTCCAAGGAAGAACACAGGATGGCTCGATTTTTTCGTTAAAAAAAATTAAGCAGTTTTGGCGCATGGATCAGAAAGTAAACATTTTTTTCATAGACCGATTTGTTTGTTTCTGAATAATAAGGAAAAAATAGTATTGATTTTATTGAATGATTTTTTACTTACTAAAAATTTTAAAAAATCTAATGAGGATTTCAGTATAGTAAGTCAACAATTTTTTTATTTAGGAAAAACAAATCATATTCATTTGTCCTCAAAATTAGAAATCTTCACCTTGGTTTATTTTGGGGATTTTCCAAAAGAAATTAGAGGCGAAGATTATGGGCAAAATAATTTTATTATTCCATTTTTGTGAATATTTGTACTTAAGGGTTTCTCGAGGTGATCTATTACACTCCTAAAAAATCGTTTAGCACACTTTAATACATCAATCAATTTGAATTGTTTCAATACAGTATTATTATTGAAGCACAATGAGAAAAAAAAACAAACGATTATATCGAAGTAAGCTGTTTCCATTTATGTTACTATAGTTACCGCCTTATCACTTCATCTATAAATTAATTTATATAAAATTCTTAGTTGTGTTCAATTAATGTAACATACATTCTCAATTAGAGCAATAAGTTTTTCACTCACATTCAGGTGAAATTTATTATAAAATCAAATTTTAAATACTGTATTATTAATCCGTAGGATTTATTATTAAAATGTGATTTAAAATAATAATTTAATTATTATCAAGCAGATTCTCCCTTAGGTGTCACTTTAATTGGGGGAGAACCAGCCAATTGAGCGTTATTCTAGCCAGAGCACCTTGCACGACCGTTGGCTAGAAATAGTGTTTCCTTAACAAATATTGATCCAAGGTCTGTATGGATTTTAGTGGTACAAGTTTATTTTTGAACTTTAAGTCCTTTCGTGTAATATACATTAAATATAAGTCATTCTGCACTAAAATTAGTTCTTAATCTCTTTTAACAGCCTCCTAAGACCAGTCTTATTTAATAACAACTGGGGCGGGATTATTAAAGAGAGTCCAATTATTCCTTAATGAAACTCATATATGTGCCTTAATGTGACAAAGGACTGGCAACAACTAATACAATATTTAATAAACCCCTCGGCGAGCAGTTGCTTGTTCGCGTCCGATGAAGGGTTTTCGTTCATTTACATAAAACTCTTATTAACGTTGTTTGCTTCCTCAGTTCTCTAAGAAATTATCTGGCGTGCTCGCTCACACGACTTTCCTTAACGCGTTTACAGTAAACTCCAATACAAGAATTGTTTGCAGCATCCTCTTAATATTTGTTTGTTGTTGTTTTTAAAAATTTAATTATCTTTCATACGACAAACTGGAATATTTCAGTAAATCTATATTAGAATTATATTTTTTAATTATTTATTTAATGTAATTTACAACTGTACAAAATAATACAATAGGTAAATATGTAGTATGTTTCATATACACTTGAAAATCTTGGGAAGGAACCACCCATTGGTGGTACTTCAAACATTAATTTAAATTAGAAGGTCCCGTGGCCATCTTATTTTCAGACGCCTCGGAGGATTATCAGGGATTGTTAAGGATGAAAGATTAAAAATTAATGGGTTAGGATGGTTAAGGAGTTTGGAATGAAAAGACGAATATCTGTTTTGGGTCAAATCTGTTTTTTGACTGAGTTTATTTGTGACGTAATAAGGAGCATCAAGGATTTTACGTAGGATTTTGGATTGTAACGATTGGATGCGGGAAGAATTTGATGGTTTGGTGGAGCCCCAGAGCTCAATTCCATATGTCCAAATTGGTCTGATTATTGTAGTGTATACTAATATTTTGTAGTGAAGGGGAAGCTTAGAGTGTTTGTCAAGTAAGTGTTGTAGCAATCGGAATCTACGAGCAGTTTCAGTCTTGTGTGTGGATTCCAAGTAAGTCTCTTGTCAAGATGGAGTCCTAAGTATCGAATCTGTTCAACAGGCATTAGTGGTGTATTACGGATTACGGAAAGGATACTGTAGGACTGGGGAGGAGAGGTTTACGACGGAGAGTAAAGGTGATCTGGTAGGATTATATTAGAATTATGAAATCCTAAAATCTTAGTCACAGTAAATCACAAAAGAAATAGAAAAATAACAGAAGCAATATATATCATAAAAAACATAGGTAAGGGCTATTAACTTTAAGATAGATATCCAATAATGTATATACACATTACATAGATATAGTAAATCATTTAGTAATTTAATGTTGTATAATAGTATTGGATAGTAGAATAAATTTAATACGTTATGGTGTAATATGCTTTAAAAAATATTGTTAATAGATTATTAATAAATCTTTTGTGGAACAAAGGTAGGAGAATATTGAATTAGTTTAATCCATTATAATCTATTTGTTATCAATGATAAAGATAACCTGGTTTCAGGAAGGTATTTCAGATCTCCTTATTTATAATATGTTGTTTTTTTTAATCATTAAAATTTTATATTAGTGACAAGAATATGTTTGTTATTGTTAGCATTATAAAACTAATAAGGAAGTAATTGTTTTAAATTTTTAAAAAAGAAATTGTGATATATTGATTAAGTGTTGTATGCATAGGATGAATTTTAGAAATAATTGTAGATACCTGAGGATGGGTTGACTATCCTGAAACATTTTTTCGTTTTTAATGATATAAAATATATAAATAATTAAAACAAGGAATAGTATCTTTTATTCACAGGATCGAATTATAAACGAAACTCTTCCAGTAGAAGATATAACTTTAAAAAAAAAATAATACTGGAAAAGATAGTTACAGTAAATCTTAGGGAGATAGTTAACTATTTATTGTTAACCAACGTTTCGCCCAACTTTGCAGGACTTCGTCAAGGCTAAATGGAAAAAAAATAAAAACATTGTAAGATGTGTCAATAGAATTACGATACATATATAAAGAGAGTAAAAAATTATACAAAAATATTTAAAAAAAAAAAAAAAGAAAGAGACAAATTAAATCAACATAAATTTATTGGTAACTTATTAATAATTAGTACAGTCATGTTTGATGTTATTGTAAATATAAAACTGGTGTAATAAATAGTAAAACAATACTTATTACTGTAATGTATTCAGATTGCAAGGTTAATTATTATTGTTTTAACTCACATGTCCACAACAAGAAACATTTGTTTTTTAATGTTTTTGAAATACAGTTTTACTTAAACGAATTGTAAATTAAAAAGAACAATCTTAACTAACAATGGCCTTATCCTATCTTAGTCTAATTATATCTAACTTATCCCTAAATATATATCTATGTACTTATTACTAACTTATAATGTAACCTACAATTAAAATATATACAATTGTTATCTATGTCCAAAGGTGAACAATATTGCGTACGTACTTGCACACAGCTGGTCGCAGCAGAGAGATAGAGAAAGATCACTTTTCAATACACAGTTTTTCAACTTAACTTAGCTCACAGAAAAACCAAAAATACACTAGACTTTACATCAATGTCCATCCATTAAAAACATCCAACAACAGAACATATGATTTCTCTCCCTCTCTGCCCGATACCTCCCGCGCATGTGCTGCCGTCAACAATTCTTCTGTCTCGTCTATTACATTACAAATAATAGAAATATAGTAAATAGTATGGTATATAGTAGAATAAATTCTAATTATTTTGACTCATATTACATTGTCTCTTGTTTTCATTTAGCCCTGAGAAGTAGGACGAAACGTTAGTTGCCACCATTAAATAGTTTGTTTTTTTTAATTATTTTTTACTTTTATCGATCGCCACGCGGACTATCTTCCTACAATCTACTTTATAGGGTCAACTATCTTCTTCCGATATTAGTTCTAATAATGATTAGAAGATAGTTGGATAATATATATGAAGTTGGAGGTGCAATGAGAAAATAACATAAATCGGTTGAAAAAACTTATTTAATTATTAAATTATAATAATATAATATAATAATAAATGATAAGTTTTTCAACGTATTTGTGTTTATTTTCTGACCGCACCTCCAACCATCTTCTCTTCATATTAATTTTTTTTTTTTATAATTCTATTTTATATATTTGTTATATAATTAAAAAAATAAGAAAAAAGATTAAAGATCTAAAACAATATGGGAAAAAAACCATGTACTACTATTACGTATTTTAATATATACTGACTATGCCTATGTAATAGGAGTATTCATGATCTTTAGTTTAACATGTTAAAGCGTGTTAAATGGAGAAATATTTCCTTCTTTTACCACGTTAAAACGATATAAGATATAACATGGTTGAGAGTCCGTTACTAGGTCTGTTAAACGGAAAACGACGTCACGCAACAGACCAGTTGAGCTCGACATCATTATGTTTTTTGTCGTGTTAAGTTACTTGCTCGTAGTTTGTGTTATTATTATTTGGATGTTTTTATAACTAATAAAGCAATGGATGACAATAATAATAATGTAATGACAGTTGTCAATTAGCTCATCTTGATTCTCTTTCTCACAAGTAGCTAACCTTTTACACACCTTCCACTTTTCACCCAATTTAGGCATGTTGTAATAAATTACTTTAATAAAAACTTAAAAGTAAACAATATGAAGTTTTGGAAGGGAAGGTTATAAAACAAGTTGCTCAAAAATTCCGCTAGGAACTCTTATGCAAGTAACATAACTTTGAATAGGGCTGCTCACAATCCTATACTTATAACATTTAACATGGTAAAACATTTTACATTTAACACAGCATTATGAATACCCCTAATATAAGAACAATAAGGAACTGTCCAACTAGCCTTGGTATGCAGTTGGGCGGCAGTGCTTTTTCAATAAAGTGTTTCGCTCCTTAGAAAGTAGTCAGAAGTACTAATTCTAGTCTTTGGTTTGTCTTTTTTTTCTTGATATCTTGACTCTTTTTAGTCGAATGTCAATCCAAGTTAATTTACAGTGGCTATCTGTTAAATCAGTATATTATAAAAGAAAAATGGAGGATAAATGATGTGTAATGGAAGATTTAAGATGATGTGATATGATTTGTCTTGGTTTTGTTGAGTTTTCCAAAGTTTAAACACCGTCGAATAAATATAAATAGTTTGAGTTTCTTTTTTTACATTTTTATCACATCAATTAATTTCACATACCGTCATTAAATTAAGATTTATATATTTCTCCTGTTACTTTTATCTCTCAATTTTATTTTATTTACATATATTTCTTAATATTAGCTATTAAATCAATTTATACATTCTAGTCTAAATCCCATCAAATCACCTTTAACCTTCGTCGTAAACCTTTTGACTGCCCTACAGTTTCATTTAATGATGTTACTCTTACCCCTGTCAAACAGATCCGCTACCTTGGACTACATTTGGACAAGCGATTAACCTGGAATCCTCACACCAGACTGAAAAGACAGGAAACTGCACATCGATTTTAACTATTACAGCACGTCTGTCCATTTTATATCTCAATTTTTTTATTTACATACGTTTCTTAATATTAGATATTAAATTAATTTTTACATTCTAGTCTAGATATGATGATGTTGGGAATGTTTCCGAGAGGTCATTCAGAAATATAGGCAAACGTCATATTCGCTGGTTGTGTATTATATTATATTTCTTACGTATTATATTTTAAAAAATACCACGGTGTTGCGTTGTTGGATTTGTATGTCTTGTGTTACACAAACATATGTTATGAGTATAATATATCTCATACTAAGTTGCAAGATATGAGTATTCGATTTCTGTCTAAGTTTTGTTTTGAATTTTTCTGGTTGAAAAAAGTCTTGTTTATTTTTCTTGATGTGTGACCTCTATGTCAATGTTCGGTCGAACGTCGGACCACTACTAAATATAGAATTAGACGTAAAGCATTTACCTCGTCAAATGAAAAGCTATTAATTTTATTTTTTTGAGATTGAAGCGATAAACAAAGAAAGAAGATTCGCTGCACAATGCACTCGTCACCTGATGCAATTCAATGAACTGCATTCAATATTGCATAAGTTGATATTTGTTAATGTTATCTGTAACTAGCGATCAGTTCGTCCTTTATCTATTGCAGTAGTCAAAGCGCTTAGCCAACATAAGCCGATTGTTACGTGCAATAGGTTAGAGGATCTATATCCACTGTAGTTCAATATATATAATGCACGTTGCACAATCATAGGTTGCATTTCCAAAATACACGATAAAGCTGAAATTATAGCAAAATTTGTCTTGTATAGAGCAAGTACATTTAATTATTTAGCCAAAATACACATGTTTTAAATTAAGATAAAAAAATTATTATTTTTCTCGAATATTTCAAAACTCACTTGGAAATTTTGATATATTTCTTTAGATTCAGATTCAGCGTCCGACTAATAAATTTTTGGCAACGAGTAACTTTTATTTTTATTTATTTTTTTGTTTTTGACTAGGAGCATCTCTTTAGAGAAAGTATAAATCATTGGTTTGGGACAACCCATAAGTTTTAAATTAAAAGTAAAATAATTGCTAATTTTCCCGTCTTAAAAAATTTCACTCCTTAGGAAATTTTGATACATTCTCTAAACTCAGATTCAGTGTCCGAGTATTAAATTTATTGGCAATGAGTAGCCATTTTTTCAGGAGTTAAATGCACATTCCCTAGAATAAATATTAAAAACATTAAACCACACGTTGGAATTTATGGCCTCACAGATCTGAACAACAGTGGCCATTATATAACAATGTCTAAATATTTAATTCTAACCAATTCCTTTACGAAGACTTCTGGTCGGTGCCAAAATAGTTAGTTAAGGAAGGCCTTGTAACCTTGTTCAATTTTTAGTTTTCAGTTTTTGATAGAGGTTTATGTTTCAAATCTTCCTGACTACAATAAATGGTCTGTTTGTGTCATGATTATCTCTTGAAAGGGTGGACCGTGATTACTTAAAAATTTAGGGTTTTGTTAGGCGATGCCTGTGTTCGAATCGCCCACCCTCTGCGCATTGAAGACTGTCTGATTGCGAAGAATCCATTTTTTTAAGGCTTATTCTAAAAACCTTTTAACTTATCCAAGCGATAAAGAAAAGAAACCGTTTTAACGAAAAGCAAATTTATCTATGTACAACAAAAAACTGACCAGTGCATCGTTGTCTTTTTTAAAATATTGAACTCTTGCCAGGAACATAATGTATATGGGTTACTCCCTTTTCAAGAAACGTTAAAATACGAATTTAATAACAAGACCAAAATAAACGTTTTTGTTCATAATTTTTTTTTGGGGGGGGGAAAGGGGGAGGAATGGGTCTTTACATGGTTAATGTACCAGTTTTTTTTTTTGTTTAGCAAATGATAAATTTGAA
>NW_027113242.1:398593-429686 GCF_000696795.3 Halyomorpha halys | reverse complement strand
TTTTTGGGGGGGGGAAAGGGGGAGGAATGGGTCTTTACATGGTTAATGTACCAGTTTTTTTTTTTGTTTAGCAAATGATTATAGGGGGGGGGGGGAGGGGAAGAGTCTCATGCACACTATCAACTATACCTTTAACATTGTATAGCCTCCACAAGGCCCGAATAGTTTAAACTATAATATTTACATTTTACTTATATCTATCATTTTGATGTGTTATTTTAGCACCGACTGATTGATGTTGTCAACTGGTCGGACTATATTGGAAGTAATTTTTTAAATTAATAAAATAAAATAAATAAAAATCACTCTGATTGAACCTCCTACCTATGTTCTCTTGGAAACGGTTTTGTTACTTTTTATTTTTTAAATAAATCTAAAACGTCTCCCGAAATATATAAGATAATGATTTAAAATATAACCATACTGTTTAAGGGAAAACAAAAAAAAATTACTGTAAAGAATGTTTTTATTGGAATTAGCATGGTTAACTAAAAGTAAAACCTGAGATAAACTTCAACAATAGTAATTTTATGCTATGAAAACTAATGTGCGAGTCTAATCTGTTGTTTACGATTTATTTATTTCTGATGAAAAATTTATTTATACAAGTAAGAAAAGCAGTGACTTTAATCCTTTTGCTAATAGGAAACAAAATGGAGGAGATTGGGAACGCTGACAGTAATAAAACGAAGCATCCATCTTTCTAATGAGATGTCCTGACAAGACGGATCGCAAAGGCCCGAGAAATTTATAGAGAAAACGGATAATGTCAGTATTGGGATATTCCTCTTGTTTTTATATCTATTTTCCGCTCAGTTGAATTCCAGGACATTCTGGAGAAAAATATTGTACATCGGAATTTAGGAGGAATTTATTTTAAATCGATAAGTGATATTGAAAATAAAGAAAAAACTAGGAATAGTTGTCTCAGGAAATATTCGATAGGATTGTCGGAAGTTATGGAAAGTTTGTACCGATTATATTTTGTTTTTTTCACTGCAAAACAAAATAATATTGGTTTTCAATAAATATCACCTAGATTGGAGGAAGAGAACTCGAACTAAAACCAATTGCTTTCATTTAGAAGTTAAAGTAACTGGTTTTGGTCTATATCATCCAGGTGCATAGGGAAATGGGGGTTCTGAATTGTCCAACCTTGATTTTTTTTTCTTTCCTAGATATATTTTTGAGAAACTGTGGTTCCCCAACCATCCCACTAACGTATGCCTTTTTATTTGTTTATTAAAACTTACATCTGTATAAAAATAAATACAATAAGTAAATGAGACAAATTTTTCAGAACAAACAATAAACCTGGGAAAAAACAACCTTATAGTGGTACTTCAACCATTTCTTTAAATTCATAGATCCCGTGCCCATCTCCTTTCAGATGCCTCAGAAGATTATCAGGGATTCTTAAATTTGAAAGATTAACAACTAATGGATTTGGATGGATAAGGGTTTTGGAATGAAAGGAGGGATATCCATTTCGGGTCAAATCTGCAATGGTGTTGAGGTTTTTATGGATGAGTTTATTTGTGAAGTAATGAGGAACTTAAAAAATTAAAAGGAGGATAGCAGAGGTTTACGACGGAGAGTAGGTGTGTAGGTGTGAGTAAGTGATCTGATGGGATTTATTAAGATTTATGTTGATCCTCTTACCCCTACCGAACAGATCCGCTACCTTGGACTACATCTGGACAAATGATTAACCTGCAATCATCACACAAGACTTGAGGACTGGAGGATTAAACTTCAAACAAACTTAAATTCCAACAAATCACCTTTATCCTTCGTCGTAATCCTACTGACTGCCCTGCAGTATACATTAATAATGTTTCCCTTACCACAGTAGAACAGATCCGCTACCTTGGTTTTCAGCTGGAGAAACGTTTATGTTGGAATCCTCATACAAGACTGAAAATACAGGAAACTGCACGTCGATTTCGACTATTACAGCACTTACTAGACAAACGGTCTAAACTTCCAACTCATCACAAAAGACTGATCCACATGACTAATAAGGCCAATCTGGACACGTGGAGTTGAGCTTTGGGGCTCCACTAAACCTTCCAATTCTTCTCGTATCCAATCCTTACAATCCAAAATCCTGCGTGAACTCCTCAATGCTCCTTACTTCTTCACAAACAAAATCATACATAAAGACCTTAATCTAGCTCGAACCAGATACCAATCCTCCCATGATAAACTTCCCAACCACCCAAACCAACTCGTTTTTAACCTGGCTTCTCCTTCATTACCAAATAATTCTCTTAGGCGTCTGAAAAGAAGATGGCTTAGAGATCTTCTCCTCTAGAAATATTTTTGGAGTTCTATCAATGGGCAGATTCTCCACATGTTTGTATCATGCCATTATATCACTTACGACAAATTTACTTGATATATATATGCATACAGTTGTAAATAACAATAAAAAATTATTTAAAAAAAATAACTTTACCTACGTATTCAACCCCAGAACGTTAAAGGATGATTGTGTCTTACATTTTTCTTAGCTCGACGAGGGTGCCTTGAAATTTTTTCATTCTAACATGGGTGTCGCGAAATGTATTTAGCTCTTGTAAGGTGCCGTTACGAGAAAAAGGTTTGGAAACGACTGCACCATAAGAAAAAATTATTTCCCTCTTTTTTTCATTTGTCTTGGGAGATGGGGTGAAGAAATTTATATAATTTTAAATATTGAGTATTTTTAACTTAATTATTATTTTTTTTTTATATTTCTAAAATTAGGTTTATTCTTCTCTATCTTTTTAAAAAAACAAGTTAAAAAAAAAATTCTGTTCTACTTACATTTACTTCCCACCTACTAAATTATTATAAAATTCCTCTCATTACCTTTTCTTTCTTTTTTTATATCTTTTCCCTTTGTTTTACTTTTTATATAAACACATAAATACTATAAAAAATATTTAAATTTAACAGAGAAGTATTTTTATGAGGAAAGGTTTCAGTAGAATATAGTTAATGAGTATAATCCTCCTGAGAACTTATTTTATACAGTAGGAGTCTCGAAGATCCGATTTCCTCATCAAAGCTTCACATAATGAACATTAATCAAAACATAAGTTGTAATTTGGCTCAGTGAAGCTTGTTCAGAGAACAGATTATTATTTTTTCTTCAGATGCCCTTGATACTATAAGAATCGATTGTGCAACTTCATTCCTTCGTGATCAGTTATCTCTGCCTCATTACCAGAAGATGAGTTCTAGAGGTTAATCATGGTGGTTTATAAGGCACAAACGCACATAAATCGATTATTGCCGCCGATTTATAACAATAAAACATCTACAGACGTATTACGGTAAAATAACTATTTGTTTTTAACAATGTACATGTAACACGAAAATATAAAAAAAATAAATAAAACGTAAAAATATGATTTACAATATAGGTATAATATATAATATAAAATTATATTGTATTCATTGTATTTTCCTAACTATAACAATCGATATATATTATTAGTTACGTATTTTATCAATTAATTAATATTTTGTTTCTCCTAAATTTGATAATTCTTATAGTTATTATTATTATCATATTTTCTCTTTCTTATATTTCGCTTATTTGAAATAAAACCGTTAATGGTTACCTCCCCTTCACTCTGCATACTTCCTATTTTCTGTCACTGGTTTGAAATCTCTCAACTGGAACATGTGGATGGTTCTGATTCTTTACTCATTTATTATTATCATTTTTAATTTTATTTTTATTTATTCTTTCGTGACCTTTATTTAATCTCAACTTACTTCTTTTTTTCCGTCTATAGTGTGGTCAATTTTGTTGTCTCATATCTACTTTTATATTTTTACGTCTCCTGTTCATTTTTAACTTAGTAGTTGTTTTTTTTTCATTTGCGTATAATTTTCTTTTCACTTATTTTTACATAATTTTAACCCTATCTTAATTTACATTTTTGTATATTATTATCCTATTATGTCAAAATATTTTCAGTCGTTTTGGACCTGACGAAGCTCAGCAAAATGGGGCGAAATAGTTGTAAACTATCTTTTGTTTTCTTTTTGGCCGCACCCCTGACCATCTTCTTCATACCATTTCTAAATAAATGTAACATTTTATTAATTCAAACAAAAATACACTTATTATGGTTACATCTTTCTTAATTATTTAATTAAACGAGTCATTTTTCATTGAATGAATATTTCTACATGACATATTAACAGATTAGTTTCAAAATCATGAAAAGTAGGACAAGTAAGTGGAATTTTTCCGAGAAAATACAGAACCTACACAATTATGCATATTGGTCACCTTAATTATTGAAATTTCTTTCCAAGGAAGGACTCAATTCACAGATATTTTAGAAATGTATTGTATACAGATATGCTGAAGGAACAAAGCTGTACTTAGTTTTAAAATTTCCTAGGAACTAAAGGACAATTCCTATTTTCGACGAAAATACATATTTTGAGGTCCTCAGAATAAAAAATTACCAAATCTTGCAAAATTGTGCGTGTGAACAACATATTTCACGAAAAGTCGTTTCGTCCAAAATGAAACTGAAATTACATGAGTAATTCTGAAGAAGGCAGACAGTAGATGATTGCTAACGCACTAGTTTATTATAAAACAGAACTACTAAGTAAAATACATCGAAGTAGAACACTATTTTATTTACCTAAAACAATAGAATAGAATAAAAATTCCCTTTCCACAATTTTTTGTTAATCAAATAGTGAACTATTACAAGTAATTGAAAGAATGTTGACAAAGTTATCATAAACAAAAGCTAATCATTTGAAAACTAAAACAAAACATTTCTTATAACCTTCTTATGATAGTACACCTCGGGACCGTTAGGAGGTGCTGTTAAGGGTGTACGAATAGAGTAGCAGCCCAGTTATATAAATTATAAATATAATATACAAATATTTAAGGGGAGTGTATGCCTGGTATGTGACAGCGAATTTTCAATAAATCGACCAACCAGAAGTGCCACTTTATAGAATCGATTATTCACATTTTGTCAAAACTCGGCATGTCGATGTACAATTGAATTGTATTTAATATCAGATAGATCTTATCCTCATTGTAATATTTAAATAAATCTTTCTCTTCAGCCTCTTTAATTTTTTTATTTGGAATAATTAGCAATTATTGAATAAATTTCAGTTTCCCGTATTTGATTTAATTTATTCAATATAGAACTATTCTTTTAGTCTTCACATTTTTTTGGTTATCAAAATTTTTTTTTAAATATCTTTATTGAGATTTACAGGCGTGGTGAGAAACTGCCCATTGGTAGCACTCACACTAAGGTCTTTATGCATGATTTTATTTGTGACAAATTAAGGAGCATTGAGGATTTTGGATTGGATACGAAAGAAATTCGAAGGTTATAAAAAATTAACGGTGGAATAACTGACTTTTTTCTAACAGGCTCTTGGTCTTTTTCGACGGACTTTTGGTGTCCGTTGTTTTCTCCTGAATAATATTATACTTTATATTTTTATATTACATGTAACTGCCTTGACCATTGGTCAAGTGCATTGTTGTCAATCCTCTTGGTTATCCAAAAACAGTTCTTTATATCGAAAGTATAGAACATTTTGTTTATATGAGAGCACTTTAGCTTCCAGAAAATTGTGATTATTGTTTTTAAAAGCGTGTAACTCTTCTTAAAATTTGTCTTGAAAGTATTCCTTTATATTTCTGTGTAAATCTAAATCTGTTAAATAGAATTATGCAAATTGTTATAACATTTAAATTTTTTTTTTTAATGGAGTATGGTCCGGATGCGTTCAAATTAAACTCTTCTCTTCTTCATTCTCATCCTCCTTAAGTGCCTTTCAGCGTGGAGGATGAAAAAGAATTATATAAAAGGGAAAAAAAGAAAATATATGAAAAATGCGTCCCTTTACTTAAGGAAAAATTTCGCGAGACCTTCGGAGAGAGAGTTCACCGTGAGAGGCCTCTGGTTTGGATCTCGCGGAACAATACCAGATAGAACAAGGAGCTTCTTAGAAGGCCTACGTGTTAGCATCGGGGATATTCCGATCTTGGCGGAAAATATTATTTTGGACTCCCGAGACTTTTCTTTGTTTTATTAATTTATTTTAATATGTTGACCTCTCTATTTGTGTGTTTTAACGTATTTATTCATTAAATTATTTTATTTTATTAATAATATTTTTTTTTGTGTTTTTTTTTTACTTATTTATCCATTCAAGTGTTTCCTGTAACCGGTTTTTTTATATATTTTCCTTTTCATCTATGTGTTAGTCTTATTCTCGTAAAATGTATCTATTTGTTTGTTCTTGGTAAACTGATCTATTGCTGTGACTATGAATGATGGTCTGATCTCACATTACCGTCTAATATTGAATTTGTTTAGCGGATCACTGAAGAGGATCTAGGAGGGTGAATTCCGGAGAGCGAATTTGTTGATCGGGTGAATTGAAAAATTGTGAAAGGGTGAAATTGGAGGAGCAGAAATGAGAAAGAAAAATACCAATGAATGAAACATTTGTATTTGTTGAACAGACCGAAATGGATTGTAAAATAAACTGTAGGGGGGAAAAATTGTTTATTATATCTTATTATTGTATCACTTTTTTTTCTGATTATACTATGTATGAGTAATTTATATATGTCCGATTACGTCCGATTGATAAGTATGCTGTGTGAGATAGCAACCTAATTTATATTGTATTTCACTCATATCTACTATTTATCAGTTATATCTACTACTATTTGTTATTATTTCCAAGAGCGTATCCGGGATCAAAACTAGGGAGGGGGCAAGCCTTACTCAATCAGGTTGTGACATTTCAGCACGGAAAAGGTGAATGAAACCAACATTTAAAAAATTATATAGAATCGTAGTAGTTTTTTTATTAGTTATTACAATTATTAGCTAGAAAAAAATTAATTTTTGTTAAATTAATAATTTTCTCCCCCTCTGGGTACACCTGTAGTTATTTCCCTTTTTCATTATATGTCTCATTTAAATTTTTTGTATTTTTGTTTACTTATGCTTTTTATTGCTCATCTAATTTATTTTCTTTAATTTACTTTGTCCATTTTAATATAATTTTTCACACATTTTACATCGTTTTTAACTACACTATAGTTTATGTTTTCTTATTCTCTTACTTTGTCACTTAATTTTAATTGTTTGAATTTTTTTTAGCACTGATGAAGCTCTGCAACGTGGAGCGATACGTTAGCCCATCATAAATAGTATTTTATCTATTTGAGCTATTAAAAATATAATGTTTTCAGACTGAAAATGATTCATTGACCTCTGTTAACAATAACAAATTAGTCTGGATGATAGGAAAATATTTCATTATCACTAGAATGCCTTTCAAATTTTTGTTTAGATTCCTAATCAACCACATTGAAGCATCCACGGATATTTTTAAGATCTAGCACCACAGTTATATTTCATTTCAGGATGGTCCTAGGAATTAGACTTAACTATCCGTTATTTAGCTCCAAAATGGCGCCAGATTGGAAGCTTCTTGTGAACTATATTGCTTATGAGACTGAGTCAACGGTTGTTGTAATGAAAAACAAAAAGGTGCTTTTAGTTGTCCGCAGATTGACATTAGGAGAAGATGGCCTTGTTCTATCTGGTATTGTTCCGCGAGATCCAAACCAGAGGTCTCTCACGGTGAACTCCCTCTTCCTGAAGGTATCGCGGAATTTTTCTTTAAGGAAAGGGACGCATTTTTCATATATTTCCTTCTTTTCCCTTTCCACTTTACCCACCTGATCGAGGTCGCATCCAAGACCAATAATATCACGGGTTTTAGAGAAGTGTTAGCCACTATATCACGGGTCAACACAATAAACCTCATCGAAGCAGGTGAAGTCTTTTTTCCCCAGAAACTTCATCAATTCTACTTTGACCCTGTGGTGTCGGCGTGCTATTATAAAACAAAATTACAAAAAGAGGTTATTATAGATCAGATAGTACTCATGGAAATAAAGAAATAAACATAATGAAAGATGTGGATGAAAATTTAAATGAGGAATAATTGATATTAACTTATAAAGATATGTAAGTAATGATTAAAGATAAATAAATAGTTTTAAAAATTTAAATGAACATAGTCGAACCGATCTAGCCCGAACCCAATATCATTTCTTCCATTATATCCTCCGAGGTGGCAATCCTCCGAGGTGCCTGAAAAGAAGATGGCCTCGTGACCCTATATTGTAAAATGTTTTTAGAGTTCTACTACTGGGTAGTATCTCTAAATGATGTATCCATATCATTATCATTATGTCATTATGATCAAATTTGCTTGTTGTATTTTTTATACAGTTGTAAATATCAATAAATAAATATAAATAAGGTTAGTACAAAAATAAAAATTAACATAGTGAAATAAAACGATATATATATGATATAATAGGCAAGAAAGAAAACAGAATATATGTTACAATGGATAAAAGATGCTCAGTAATAAAGATGAGTAAAAATAAATACAGAATATCCGGAAAAGTTAATAAAGAAGAGAGAAGAGATGTGTGAGAGTGGGAAGAAGCAATAAATATTTTAAAAGACAGAGGAACTTACTGATTTGGGCGGAGTTCTTGTCAAGATTAGGTTAGAATGAGATCACACGATACAAGGGCTCAGAAAAATTTAATGTATCAAAAACTTAAACTTAAACATTTTTTTCCCCCTTCCTCGCCATTTCTGGCAACGGGGTTCGGCAGCAGTGGGGTAGGAATGGGATATTGATATCGATATTATCGAAATATCGATATTTTGTCTCCGATACCTGATATTTTGAAATCGATATCGAGTAACCGATAATATCGGAATATCGATATTCTCCTTCAATAATATCGAAATATCGGTTTAAAAAAAAAAATAAAATAATGTAATATATCTTTAATCTTATATTCAGGAGGAATTATTCGTACCTAAATATAATATGGCAAAGATATTCCGATGTTATTTAATCCAAATATCGATATTTTGTTAAAGAAAATATTCAAGCTTAATAATAGTATTTCGATATTTAATATTGATTATTCATCATATTCATTTCGAAATTTGACATTTTTATAATTATTTATTTCTAACGTTAGTAAAAGTATTCCGATATTGTATTATCAAAGGATCGATATATTGTTTCAATAATTTTACATCCTTTTGATCTTTGATAATGTTATTTATATCGATATCGATAATTACCAATAATATCCTAATATTATTTTATTGAAATATCGATATTATGTTTAAAAATACTAGACAAATTTAAAATGAAATATTAATATTTTGTTTCATTAATTTAATATCAATTTCGATATTAAACATATTTGATAATATCGATATGAAAGATTATCAACAATATTCCGATATCATTTAATCGAAATATGGCTATTTTGTTTAGAAAGACTAACAAATTATTTCGATATGTGACACTGTTAATAATATCCATATGAAAATTATTAACAACAGTAAGATATTATTTTATAGAAATATTAGTAATTCGCACTAAAAAAATTTGTGAAAAATATAGAAATAGTATTTCGATAAATTCATATTCCTTTCGATATTCGACATTGTTATTAATATCGATATTTTATAAAAAAAAAAAAAAATTATGTAAAGCTCCTTTTTTTTAGCTTTACATAATTTTTTATTTTATTTAGATTTTTCATTTTGAAAATTTCATATTAATCATATATTTCGATATTTTAAAATATCGATATTTTAGTTCCGATATAATGTCGATATCGATATTGCTAACCTATATCGTTATCGATATCAATATCGATATTTTTCTTTCGATATCCCATCCCTACAGTGGGGTAGTGCGTTAGACTTACACATGTCACTGCCACCAATAATTATCTTTATTATATATTGCTGCCTAGGTGACGCCTAATGAAAAGGTAACTCAGATAAATTATAATATACCAAAAACTCAGAAATACGTTTTTATCAATACTCTAAATAAACTTTTAAGAAATTCCCCATACACCCTCACTGGTAAATCAAACTTTACAATGGATGCCTGTCGTATATCCGATGGCTGTGACACTAGATCCGAAGCCTAGTAGTGACTTTAAGCTGGTTGGGCTTCTCTCCCCAGCGGTGCTGTGTCCATTGGTCGGATCTTGT
This sequence comes from Halyomorpha halys, assembly GCF_000696795.3. Classification (NCBI taxonomy): domain Eukaryota; kingdom Metazoa; phylum Arthropoda; class Insecta; order Hemiptera; family Pentatomidae; genus Halyomorpha; species Halyomorpha halys. The sequence goes on along the minus strand of NW_027113242.1, from coordinate 419,553 downwards.
TGCATAACTGTTAATGCTCAAGGAGCTACCATAGCTCTATACAATTAGTACAACAGTCGGGAAGAAAAAACGGCAGTTATTTTACCCCAATTTTTGATTACTTTAATGAAAACTATGTATAACTACTGGTTAAAACTGATGAGTCTGCCAAGTATAGGTAGTGAGAATAAAAAATGGCGGCTGTTTAAAAACGTTTAAAAAAATAATTTTTCATTTGGAGCTCTTTAAAATTACAAAATTACTAGAAAACCAAAGAGGATTTATTTAAAGCAGAGTATTTTTTCTAAAATATTAGCCCTAATAGAGTTATTTACGTTCAATGGTTACCGAGATATAGCTTTTTAAAAAGCAACATTTCATAAAAATGTACTGAAAGATTAGTAGTTAGTGATTACATTAAGAAATCTATATCTCAGGAACTATGTGACGTACAGATGTCTAGTAGCACTCATATTAAAGCTAGTTTAATGTACTATACAGTAATTTATCACCTTTATCTTCGTAGGAATAGTAGTTTTCATGTTATTTTAGCAAATAACATGAAAACCAATTTTTGATTACTTTAATGAAAACTATGTATAATTACTAATCTAAATTGATGAGTCTGCCAAGTATAGGTAGGGGGAATAAAAAATGGCGACTGTTAAAACCTTAAAAAACATTAATTTTTCATTCGGAGCTCTATATATTAAAAAATACCAACAAAACTAGAAAATCTTAGAGAGCATTATTTAAAGACGAGTAAATTTGCTGAAATGTTAGCCCTAATAGAGCTAATTCTGTTCAATGGTTACCGATATATAGCTTTTTAAAAAGCAAAATTTCATAAAAATGTACTGAAAAATTAGTAGTTAGTGAATTTATATTGAGAAATCTATATCTCTGGAACTATGTGACGTACAGATGTCTAGTAGCACTCATAAAGCTAGTTTAATGTACTATACAGTAATTTATCACTTTTATCTTCGTAGGAATAGTAGTTTTTATGTTATTTGCTAAAATAAATTGATTTATAGTTGTTCATACAATAAGTTTGATTTATGATGAAAAATTTTATTTCAGAAACCATAAGATGAACAGATGTTAGTCAGAACTTAAATTAAAACTAGTTAAATTTATATTAAAATAGTAGTTTTTATGATATTTGATTAAATAAATTCATCAAATGTTAATTTATAGTTGTTCTGATAAAATTTTTGATTTTTGAAAAAATATACGTGTAGAACCATAAGACGTACATATGTCTGCCAGCACTCAAAGTAAAGGAAATTTAACTTATTATAAAGTAGTTTATGACACGTCTCTTTGTCGGGGTAGTAGTTTTTAAGATATTCGCTTATAGTCAATTTATTTTAGGAAATATCATGAAAACTACTACTCCTGCTAAAATAAACTTCTTAAACTACTTTATAGTCCATTAAACTACCTTAAATTTGAGTGCTAATAGACATCTCCAAGTCGGATAGTTTTTGAAGATATAGATTTCTCAAAATAAATTTACTAACTACTGGTTTTTATTATATTCTGTATAACATACGTGGTGAGGATAGTTTTAAGATTTGTTGGAATGTCAGCTGTATAGACCCTTTAATTTTATCTCAAACTCTCTAATCCCATATCACAGCCCTCGATGAATGGTGTCGTAATTGGAGGATTAACCAACAAATTTAAATTCAAACAAATCACCTTTACCCTTCGTCGTAAACCTTCTGACTGCCCTGTAGATAATGTATCCCTTACCCCTGTAGAACAGATCCGCTAACTTGGATAAACATTTAAGTTGGAATCCTCATACAAGACTGATAAGGCAGGAAACTCCACGTCGATTCCAACTATTACAGCACTTACTAGACAAACGGTCTAAACTTCTAACTCATTACAAAATACTGATCTACATGACTGTAATAAGGCCAATCTGGACACGTGGAGTTGAGCTTTAGGGTGAACCTTCACTAAACCTTCGAATTCCTCTCATATCCAATCCTCACAATCCAAAATCCTTAATGCTGCTTACTTTATCACAAATAAAATCATCCATATTGATCTAAATGTTCCCCATGTAACCGATCTATCCCCAACCAGATATCAATCCATTCATTATAAACTCCCTAACCACTCAAACCCATAAGTTTCTATCCGTGCTTCCTCTTTCATTCCTGATAATCCTCCGAGGCGTCTGATAAGAAGATGGCATCGAGACCTTATATTGTAAAAATGTTTTTATAGTGCTTCCAACGGGTAGTTTCTCTACATGCTTATGTCATACCATTGTGATATTATTTCAAATTTACTTGATGTATTTTAAGTACGGTTGTAAATATCAGTAATTAAATAAAAAAATAAAAATTGTTTTCAATATAGATTTAATAACAATTTAACATTGAATTTTAAAGATAGCTTCTTTTAAAGTACATTTCGTTAGTTTTGATTATTATCCTCCCTACATTTTTACGAGTTGTGAAAATGGATAAATAGAAAGAAGTTAATAATAAACGTGAGGAAATAAAAATAAAAATATTCATCCAGATTGGAAAAATATCCGGAAATAATAGGCATAATATAGTAATCTATAAGTAATGATATAGACGTATTGTATACCACTGCTTTGCTGTGTATGAAAATGTGTGTTATGAAGAATATAATATTGTCCCCTAATTTATAAAACTCTTATTAATCTATAATCGTCCAATTAATAATTAGGCTGTTAGAAAACTAAATAATCTCTTCTATGGATGGCATATATCAGTTGGCAACAGTGTACTATCAAGTGATCATGGAATGGACCATTATGTCTTGAGAGCTGTAAAAGAAACACTAACTATTGATGTGGCACTGTAAATGGTCAAGATGGCTTTTTTGTCCCATTTCGAAAAAATACACATTGTCTTTTTACTTTGTCAGCTTTCTCTAGCATCAATATCCTCTACAGTTTATTTAATATGTTGACTTTTTTTATTTATTTATTTAATGTGATTTACAACTGTACAAATGATAAATACATTAAGTAAATATGTTGTAAGTTTCATATACACTTGAAAATCTTGAGAAGGAACCACCCATTGGTGGTACTTTGAGCATTAATTTAAATTAGAAGGCCCCGTGGCCATTTCCTTTTCAGACGCCTCGGAGTATTATCAGGGATTGTTAAGGATCAAATATTAAGAATTGATGGGTTAGGATGGATAAGGAGTTTGGAATGAAAAGACGCATATCTGTTGGGCCAAATCTGCAACGAATGCGATGTTAAGGTCTTTGTGAATAAAGGATTTTACGTAGGAATTTGGATAGTAAGGATTGGATGCGGGAGAAATTTGATGGTTTGGTAGAGCCCCAAAGCTCAATTCCATATGTCCAAATTGGTCTGATTATCGTAGTGTATACTAATTTTTTGTAGTGGATGGGAAGTTTAGATCGTTTGTCAAGCGCAATCGGAATCTACGAGCAGTTTATTGTCGTTTCAGTCTTGTGTGTGGATTCCAAGTAAGTATCTTGTAAAGTTGGAGCTCTAAATATCGAATCTGTTCAACAGGCGTTAGTGGAGTGTTTAGAAAGGATACTGTAGGACAAGAGGGTAGAGGTTTACGACGGAGAGTAAAGTTGATCTGATGGGATTTATTTTGATTCTCCAGTTTTGACACCATTCATCAATAAATGTTATGTGTGTCTGTGGTGTTTGTGATGCATTAGTTGGTTCGTTGTTTACAGACAGTATACTCATCAGCGTATGTTGTTAAGACTATGATAGGGTGGATTGGGATGTATGCTGTATAAACCGTATAAAGAATGGGACCTATGATACTACCTTGAGAAACACCGGCCGACTGAGAAAAGAGTGATGAGTAGGCTAGGTTATGATTTAATGTTAACTATTGAAAATATTTTTAATACAATTATTAAATATTTATTTATTAATTGAAAACTTTCTTTTCTAAGCCTGATGGGTGCCTGAGGTTGAGGTCAAGATAGAGGGAAAAAAGGGTTGAGGAGAAGCTCTTTTACTGCATTTGAAGAGGTGGCTGAGAAAATAGGATATTTTGGATAAGAATAGTGTTGTATGTTTTTCTGCCTGTTATGACCGCAATTATCCTCAGTCTAGTCTGATGCTGTTTGTGTGAGTCATCTTTGTGCCCGTCCTGTCGGTGTCAGTGTCCTGAATAGTGGGTTTGTGCAGTGCTGGAGGCTATCAAAGAATTGGATGTGCCTGCTCGTGATGAACTCTGTGGTAGGTCGAGTGTCGTATGCATGTGGTCAGTCTTTGTTCTTTGTAATGAAGGATGTCGTAGTATGCGTCTGATCATGCTGCTTTGACACTGTTGAACCTTCTTGACTGTTTGGGTGCTATGTTGGTCAGCAAGGGTGCTCCATAGAGCAGGGCTGACCTGAGCACACTTTTATAAAACAGTAATTTGCCGTGGAGAGAGAGATTAGGAGTTATTAGGTGATTAAGCCTGTAAGGCTTCTTCTAACCAATTTGATTTTCTTGTTGCAGTGGCGAGCTAGTGTCTGGTGTTTATCCTAGTGTGAACCCCAGATATACTATGCTCCATGCTGGTCTATTCTCCTGCTCTGCTACCTTATAGACTTTAGGTAAAGGAGGCTTATTTTTCTGAAAAGAGAAAATAATACAGTGAGCCTTCTTGGGATTAACTGTAATATATAGTCTTTCCAGTTTCTCAGTGATATCGATACTAGCTTTGAAAACTTACTCGTTTAATAAAATGATATTGAAAACGAAGTCGATTAATTTAATCATATTTAAAAACAAATAATATACAGAAAGTTAAGTTTCAGAAACTCCAATCGAATCAGTAAGTTGTTGGTGAGTGAGTGATATATCAGTGTTTAGATTAATTTCAATTAAAATAATTTATATTTAAGTCATATAGTGACAAACGTAGGTTAATTTCACTAATGATATTAAACATATAAAATTAGTCACTGACTTATAAAATAATATTGTTGATAAGTGAGCGATATCAATGTTTAGATTAATTTCAATTAAAAGAATTTATATTTAAGTGATATAGTGACACACATAGCTTAATTTCACTAATGTTATTAGACCTGGACAAAAAAGGTTTTAATAGTTGGATGTGAAGTATGAATTTATATAGGATGGGAAGGTTGGCCAGAACGTAATATTTAACATATTAACAAACAATGTTTGACACTTAAATAGATGCAAATTTTAATGTATTTTTAATTTTTTTTATTTGAAAAATGAAAACCATCTTCCATTGTTCATAGTAGTGAACAATGGATGGATATACAATATGTAAGACTTCCATAATTATGGTTTTTCATTGGTTATAACAATAACCAGACTTTATTTTCAGCCTACCTATTTAAGGAATATATAGTAAGTCATGTCATCCTCATGTCATCTATTTTGAAATGCACAAGAGTTAATTTCATCTGTATAGCAATCGTGTGATGCGCACATAAGATTTGTATGTATTAGACTGTCTGCCAAAGAAAACATTATTAACTCTTATATTAAAAAATTAATAATGTCCACAGGAGGCTATGATTATCGTTTATTTATATACTATTACAACATATGTCTATCCCCATCTTAATTTTTTTTTTTTAGTTTGTTTTTTTTAAGTGAGCGTCATCTTGAAATAATCACCTCCGTGTGTAAACAGTCCTTCCATACTAAGTAGTGAACTCCATTTCCCATTACCCTCCATGGGTCCTGACGATTCACATTATTCTTTTATCTTAAGACCTTAAATTTTGACCTAGTTTTCGTTCCAAGCTACAGGCACAGAATATTGCGTTTTAGTTTTGGACAGCGAGGGTCATTATTTTCCCCAGATTTAATAGACCTCCGTTTGCCCTTACGCATTGTGACAACAACCCGAGCCAATTTCTCTCCGATGCCGCTCAAGTTAGCTGAAGGTAGAGGCATATCATCGACAATACTTAAAGTCACGCGAACCGAATTATGCCCTCTCGTGCCCATAACAATACGCCTGTACGCAACCGCCAGTTCGCTTTCTCGATCCGGGCATCGATCCCTAGAAAAGTGGGTAACAGTGGTTTTGGAAAAATAATAAATGAAATTAATTGGGTAATGTGGTGCTAATAGAGATATTTTGTCAAAACTTTCAACATTTATAGACCAAAAAATGAGAATTTATAAAACTATGATCCTTCTGTTCTTTAAAGATGTGAAATGTGGCCTCATACATTAAAGGAGGAATATCACCTTAAGGCTTTCGAAAATAAAGTATTGCACAAAATATCTCGACCGATTTAACCAGATAATTTAGAAGGCTGGATAACGCGGAACATGACCCGAAACAGGATAATGTCGGCATAGTCCCATATATTCTATATACTATTAATTATTATTTTTTTATTTATTTATCGATAAGTATTACAATCTTCCACAACCTTTGGCAAAATACTGATAAATTATCACATTCGCGTACCAAATTAAAAAAAAATATATATGTAAATAAATAAAAATAATAAAATATCTTACCAGCGGAACGGCCCCTCCCCGTTCCAATAATCCACTAGCGTAAGCCAACCAAGTTTATAACCTTCATTGGACCCCTCACCTAACCTTATAATGCCAAAAGGCAATCCAAGGTATCCTTCATACCCAGCTATACATATAGCATACCTCCTATATATACATACTAAATACCAATTAAAATATTTACAGGAGATTACGCAAAAAAAATCTTATCCTCGCCTTGGGAGGTACTTCTGGCTCTGCAGCCTGAAGTCATCACTTCAACACCACCAACAGGAATAGCTCCTCCCTATTCCTAGTGAGCATTCAGGCAAACATATGCCATCACTGTTGATACCGCCTTCAGCGGACCCGGCAACCATTCTTATAATGCCATCCCGGCAAAACAAGATAATCACATAGCCGGTATATGTACATACATGTAATGCATATCTGTAAATGCTTATTTCTTTGTTCTAGGAGGTAAGAAAAAGATATCTTAATGTATATAAACAAAAAGATAAATAAAATGGGCATGATGATCCTTATTTCCCGATATATATGAAGAAATAAGTAATCTTTGAACTAATATAACAATAAAATAATAACAATATTTACACTCTTGACCTGACGATGCCCGAGCACACATGAGGGGTAGAGTAGCGCTCTTCGAGATCCCAGTGCAACGTTCTCACCTCGTGACTGGTCATGAGCCAGTGGAGGCTGAGTAAGTGCACTAAAGCCGCAAAAATCGCATATATTATTTTTTTTTACTGTAAATATCAATTATTATAGGCTTCATTTTTATTTAGAATGCCTAATTTATTTCATTCTGTTGCCCAAGAAATTTCCATTCTGCTGCGGCAAAGGAGAGGAAATCTGATGAAATGTGAAACCTAATAGTATTAGTTCATAAATGAAAGTAAAAGAGGCACAAAATATAGGTACTTATACTTTTTGTTTCATAGTGGGGACAGCTATTTGGGATATTATAGAAGTAAGCTTTGTACAAAGCAGAGGAATAGTATCAAATCCAGACTACAAGACAAATACTGTTACTTGTTACTTTATTATGAAACAGAAGGACGTCCTTCCGCAAGGCTTGCACTGGAAGATTCCAGAATACCGACGGGCGAGTGCTTCCTAAAGCATTCACTGTTTAGGCTTTACACTGTGTTACCTCCTTTCACCCTCTGTTTATTATTATTTTATTTTTGTTGGTTTATTTTTCTCTGTTTTCATCTTTTGGTTTTTACGTTATTTATTTTTTTTTTTTTTAACACAAAAACCGTAAACTGAATAAATTGTATTTATTTTGTTTTAAAATTGATTATTATTGGTTTACATTTAAATGAATGCGAAATTTTTGTTCCTTAAGTAAGAGCATCTAAGGCATAAAGAAACAATTAATCTTCTTCTCTATTTATTTCCCTCTGTAGGAAATATTTATCTATGCCACAAATTTGATAAGTAGTTTTTTTTTCCGATCCCTCTAAAAACAGAAATAAGAAGTGAATTAATAAGTGCATTACTGTGAAAAGAAAAAGTAATTCGTGTTGGATCTTACCTTTAGTATTTTAAGGTTACCTGTTTTGTATATTTGTATACATGAGATATCCATTTTGAAAAGGTGCTATTTTAAATCCGGAGGTGAGGGGCCTCCTCGTGTTGTATCGCATAGAAGATAAAATAAAAAAAACATTAATTAATAAAGACAATAAATAATGGTGAAATAATCAGAAAAACAGTCAGAAATCGAAAAAGAAGTGTGGGGGAGGGGGAGTGGGTGCATCAGTAGATGGAGTTATAAGGTGATGTTGATAGGGTTTTTGGAACCTTTCGTGTCCTGCCGACTCGCAGGAAGGGGAGATGGGGTGATAGATTGGAATACTGGATATAAGGAAGAATGGAGACTGTGAAAGAATTTGATCTGTCTCCATGTGATGTGTTGTACAGTTTCTAACTGTAGTTCGTTATAATAAAATCGATAAGTAGTAAAAATTATTAAAGCTTAGCAGGGACACTGTTATTAGTCACCTAGCGCTATCTAGCTTTCGGCTCGTGAACCACTACGATCATCACACAAACAGCATATATTAATATAATATTTTTGCTAAATAATGTAATAGTACAAAATAATAACTTCATATATTGTTATATTCTTATGAGTATTATTTGAATCAATAACTATTTCAATCAAATCTGATCCACTAAAAGCTATAGTCTTACACGTTAAATACCCACAGAGTTGACTAAGCACAAAATTCATAAACTGGAGTGTGAATGAAGGGTGGTAGGAAACCACGATCATAAGAGACAGAGTGTAATAATATGAATATAGGATCAGCAAAGTCTAGTCTTATAGAAATATTTAATGGGCTTTTATTTTACTATGCCTTCTCTGGATCTCTTCTCCTTCCTGAACTGTTTATTACATCGGTAAGGATCTATGACTAGTTCCAGTAGGACTTATCTAAACCCATCTTGTCAATTCATCTCCTAGTAGTACAAGAGCCGGGAAGAAAAAAAGGCAGTTATCTCGCCCCAATTTTTTATTACTTTAATGAAAACTAGCTATAATTACTAGTCTAAATTGACGAGTCTGCCAAGTATAGGCAGGGGGAATAAAAAATGGCGACTGTTTTAAAACCTTAATTTTTCATTAGGATTTCTATATATTAAAAACTACCAACAAAACTAGAAAATCTTAGAGAGCATTATTTAAAGAAGAGTAAATTTGCTGAAATATTAGCCCTAAAAGAGCTATTTGCGTCCAATAGTTCTCGAAATATAGCTTTTTAAAAAGCAAAAGTTCTTAAAAATCTACTGAAAGATTAGTAGTTAGTTAATTTATTTAGAGAAATCTATATCTCGGGAACTGTGTGACGTAGAGATATTTATTAAACCTCAGATTAAAACTAATTTAATGGACTATAAAGAAGTTTAAGACCTTTACCTTCGTAGGAATAGTAGTTTTCATGATATTTGCTAAAATAAATTGATTTATAGTTATTCGGACAATAAGTTTGATTTATGAAAAACTTCATTTCAGAAACCATTGGACGTACAGATGTCTGCCAGTTTCCAAATCAAAGCTAGTTAAATGTACTAAAAAATATTTAATTACATTTATCTTTGTAGGAGTAGTAGTTTTTATGTAAGTTTCATAAGATACACATATGTCTGCCAACACTCAAAATAAAGGAAATTTAACTTACTATAAGTTTATGACACTTATCTTCGTAGGGGTAGTAGTTATGATATTCACATATGAATATAAATTTGGCAAATCAAAATTTGTCCGAACAACTATAAATCAATTTATACTAGCAAATTTCATGAAAACTATTACTCCTACGAAGATAAACATTATAAACCACTTTATAGCTCATTAAACTAGCTTTAATTTGAGTGCTAATAGACATCTTTACATCAAATGGTTTTTGTGATATAGATTTTTCAAAATAAATTCACTAACTACCGATCTTTCAGTACGTCCAATACAACATTTGTATGAAATGTTGCTTTGTAAAAAGCTATATCTCGAGAACTATTTAACGTAAATAATTCTTTTAGTGCTTATATTTTAGCAAATTTACTTATCTTTAAATGACGTTCTCTTAGGTTTTCTTGTGTTGTTCCTACTTTTTATATTTATAGTTTTAGCAAAAATAAAAACTGATTTTTCCTTATTAAATGTTACATTTTTAGAAATATGTCTTGAAAACTACTGAACGTGAAGAGTTTTACCTTAAATGATGTTCTATTAGGTTTTTTCAAAAATTGGTTGGTAGTTGTAATCATATGGAAAAAAAAGTGTTTTTATTTATTGTTTTATATCTGCCGTCATTTTGTTTTCTCCAAACTATGAATGGCAAACTCATAAATTTTGACTAGTAACTATTTATAGTTTTCATTAAAGTTATGAAAAATTGGGGAGCAATAACTTCTTGTTTTCTCCGAGCTCTTGAAATATATTTATTTTTATCTTAGTAATTTAAAAAATTACATCTAATATGACCAGATGACAACATCTATCGGTCGGTGCCAAAATAACACATAAAAATGATAGGCATAAGTGAAATGCAAATATTGAAATTTTGACTATTAGCGTATTATGTAGGCTATACAATTTTTAAGCTAGATAAGTACAATATGAATTGGTCTCAAATTATACAACTAATAATTTAATCAACAACTACTAAAATGAAAATATATATGTATATATAGTTGACCGTAAAAATTGATATATAAGAATATGGTCAGGGTTGCGTTCAAATATTTTTTACATAATATTTATCCTAGCTTAAATTGCCTTATTGTTGTAATATTCTCAATTTTTTTTTGTATCTTTTTAGACCTGATGAAGCCCTGCAAAGTGGGACGAAACATCGGAAAATAAATAGTTGTAAACTATTTTTGTTTCTCTTTTGACCGCAACCCTGACCAACTTCTTATATATAAAATGAAAATAAAGTAAAATATGAAAAGAAAATAATAGCTATTAAAAAAATTAAGTTAAACTTATTCCTGTTGAACAGATCCGTTACTTAGGACTAAATCTGAACAAACGACTGACATGGAATCCTCATACAAGACTGAAAAGACAGGAAACTGCTCGTAGATTCCGACTATTAAAACATTTACTAGACAAACGGTCCAAACTTCCAATCCATTACAAAAGACTGATCTACATGACTATTATAAGGCCTATCTGGACATACGAAGTTGAGCTATGGGGATCCACTAAACCATCTAATTCCTCTCGAATCCAATCCTTACAGTCCAAAATCCTTCGTAAAATCCTTAATGCTCCTTACTTTGTCACAAATTAAATCATCCATCAGGACCTCAATGTCCCCTATGTTGCCGATTTGGCCAGAACCTTCCATAATAAACTTCCCAACCACCCAAATCAACTCGTTTCTAACCAGGCTTCTCTTTCACTACCTAATAATCCTCCTAGGCGTCTAAAAAGAAGATGGCCTCGAGATCTTCTCCTTTAGAAATGTTTTTGGAGTTCTATCAATGGGTAGATTCTCCACATGTTTTTATCATGTCATAAAATCACTTACAGCAAATTTATTTGATGTGTATAAATGTATACAGTTGTAAATATCAATAAATAAATTATATAAAAAAAAATTAAGTTAAAAATAATAATACTAAGAATAGCTGAAAGGATTTTGAAGTGAATAATAAAGCTGCAGTTTTACAATTAGTGAATTAATATAATAATGAGAATAAAACAAGATGTTACAGAATATGATAAAAATAAGGATCCAATAATATTACTAAGCACAAATATATATTGCTTATTCTAATTGTAATATAATAAATAAATTATGTGGAATTAAGAAAAAATACAGGCAGATATGGTAATTTGTTGAATCAAAATCAATTATTGGGAATTATAATTGGGAATAATAATTATATTATAATTATAAGTAAGTTTACTAACTTTATTTATTACAAATTCACGATAATCGGTTTATGTTATACGAATAAATTATTCGGTGTTTTTTTTTTTAGATTTTGTAAAATTTGTAGGGAAAGTCGTGTTTTCGTGTGCCATTTTTTAATCACTGTACTCAAACCTTTTTTGAACTTTGAATAATTTTCAGAGAGATCCTTATTTTTTCTGATATATTTTTCTACTATTTTCGCTTAAATACAAATTATTCTGCTAGATTTGATTAGGTCACTGCTAGCCCTCTAAGACAGGGAAGCAGCAAATAAGAGAAGAAAGCCAAGTACTACTCAGCCTGCACTGCGTTCTCCATCTGTCTGTCTTTATTGGTCCTTATAATTGTGTCCTCCTCTAATCGTCTATTTTCTTTTACTGTTTTAGCATGGTCTGCAAGTCCTCCATTTTTGATTATTCAACAGAGTTTTACTCCAAAAGTTTAGTTTAATAACAATAATATTAAAGCTTAGCGAACCTGGATAATGAATAACCTGGTATCGAATTCCTTAATGATTGTCTCCTTTATACCTTCCGGCACTGAAATAGGGTTAGTTATAATTCGATAGCTTCTATAATATCGAGTAACAGCTATCGATACTAACAAATCATTTCTTTTAATCCTAAAAAAAAAAGAAACAGAAAGAAGAAATAGAATATTAAAAGAGACATTTCATATTACAAAACAAATACAGTCAATGTGAACATCAATAATGCTCGTATGATAAGCAATCTAACTATTCCATAATAAATTATTAAACCAAACACAAAATTCGAAGTATGGATTAACAAGATTACATTGTATTTCTTATTCATATTAAATTAGTTTTATCCAATTTTTAATTTATAATTAAGATGTATTATCCCTATTTTTTATGTTATATATATTAGTTATTATATCAATATTAGTTATGAAAAACAATTTAAGCTTATAAATTGAACTAATAATAGAGTATTTGATTGAACCATACTTTTTAGTACGTTCTTGTTATTTCTTCATAATGTTCCTTAAAATTTCTAGTGTTTTAATTTTAACGGTTTTCGACTGAAATGTGCCAAAACATAAAATCGAATTGGTTCTGGTTAAAATCCTGGCTCTGATTATCAGACTTCAAGGCGAATCAAACCCCAGGATCACGTTATATCAAACCGCCTTATAGCGAGGGTTTACTATATTAAAGGAATGTTGGAAATTGTAGATTGAAGAGCCGTTGACCCCAAAGTAGTGTAGAGTAGTTATCAGCTTGTAGATTAGGAAGTCCAGTCATTGTGTTCTATCTATTGTTCAAAAATGGTTTGACTAAATTATATACAAAAATAAAAAAAAACAACAAATGATTATTCAGTGACTGCTCCACTTTGGAATGAGCCATGGATTTTTGAAAGATGTCAAGCAGCGGATTTATTTTAAAAAAATAATAATCTACACAAAATACAAGATTTGTTATAACGTTTTGAAATCTAGATAACCAAGTTTTGCGAAATGGTTTATGTTATGATTGTCAGTGTATGTGAATCGCCTTTCTCAAAAACATTAAATTATCACTAAGATTGACTTACAATCCACTCTATTAATTTTTTAGGTGAATAAAACTTCTAATAAGAACATATTATTATTAATCGTTTATATACGTATACTTTATTTATTTTTTTCATTTTTTCACATTATTTAAACAATTTGTTACATAAATTATCACTAAAATCAACTAACGATACACTTTATAAATTTGTTTGTTAATCTGGTGATGTTAAAAAATCTTTCAATAAGAACATATTATTATTCTTTATTTTGTACGTTTCGGGATAACTCATTTGCTACGTACCCTCATATTTGTCAATTATATCAATTTCTATTAAGAAATATTATCTTTTATAAACATACACTTAATGTTTTTTTTTTAAGTATAAGTACATGAGGTACATCCCAAAACGTTGTACATAATAAAAATAATATGTTCTTATTGAAAGATTTTTTCACCTAAGCAGATTAACAAATTAATACGAACAAATTCCTTGAAAATAGAATTCAGAATTAATAAATTTAATTATTGATTGCACATTTTTTTACCTCAACATCCCACTCGTTGAAGATTTGGCCCGAAATAGGAGTAATTAAACCTCCTTTTATTACAAAATCCTAACCCACCCAAACAAAGTAGTTCTTAATTTCTCATCCTTGAGAGTCCCTGATATTCCTCCGTGGCGTCTGCAAAGAAGATGGCAACGAGATTTTCAAATTTAATGCGATTGAAGTACCACCATTGGTTGGTTCTTTCCCAAGAGTATCATTTATTCTGAATCATGTATCAAATTTACTTTTTACATATTTTTTTTTTTTTGTATTTAGTGTAAATTTAAATAAATATATTTTTTTTTTACCATTTCCTCGATAATGGCTCTTACGATTTTTATGAAACTGTATACATGTTAAACTTTTTTTTTTTGTGTCTTACCTTTTACTACCTTTGGTATTTTAAGGTTACCTGTTATTTTTAATTTTGCATATTATATTGCACATGTTAAACTAAAAATGCACCATAGCTTTTATACATCTGCTAGGTTTTATCCGCATTAATGTAGATTGGTAGAGCTTAAATAACTAATTTTCGAAATAGCTTTCTTTCGAGTATCTTTAAATTTGTTTAATTGAAATAATTAATTCCTGTCTCATTGTTAATGAAAAATGGATAGATTAACGATTTGACCTTTTGTTGTGATCTGTCATTCCGTCGCCTTAGTACAGTAGTTTAATATTGTTTCCAGTTTGTATAGCGATGCGGGGTAAGCATTGTCATCGCAAGCCGTGTACTAAGAGAACGGTTTGGAGGCCGGATGTAAAGGACGATATACCGTTAGTGTGCCGTGACGGTTTCCTATCTGTCGGGAGGGCAACCACACGACCTGGGCGGACATCACGGCTCCAAGATAAGTATGGGTATGAGGGGGGAGTAGTTGAGTAGCTGAAAATAATCCTAACAGAGGACTGTCAAAATTTTGATTGCTTGTTACCGTATGGAACAATTATCTGCCAAAATTATATATTTTTTTAAATATTTATTTATTGCTATTTACAACTGTACAATATAATACATTTAGTAAATCTGATCTAAGTTAAATTGGAGTGTTACAGGAGGGTAGAGAAACTACCCATTGGTAGCACTCTAATGACATTTTACATTAGCTGGTCTCGTGGCCATCTTCTTTACAGGCGCCTCGGAGGATTGTCAGGAATGGAAGAGGGTGCAAGATTAGAAACTAGGGGGTTTGAGTGGTTAGAGAGTTTATAATGGAAAGAGTGATATCCGGTTCGGGCTAGATCGGTTACATAGGGAACATTAGGGTCTTGTATGATTTTATTTGTGACAAAGTAAGGAGCATTGAGGATTTTACGAAGGATTTTGGATTGTAAGGATTGAATACGAGAGAAATTCGAAGGTTTAGTGGAGCCCCAAAGCTCAACTCCATATGTCCAGATTGGCCTTATTACAGTCATGTAGATCAGTCTTTTAAAATTATAATTAAATTAGGATACGATCCTTAGTAAAGAAAGATCTCGAAACATTATTTAAGAAATTACTTAGTATTTATGTAAGAAAAATAATTGAAAAAAAAACAATAAATAAAACATATTTAACTGATTTTTACATAATTATACATATTTAACTGGTGCAGAGAACTACCACCCTCTTATAGTTGAAAAACTAGCAACCTAGTCCAGGTGGAGGACAATAAAGGTACATGATAGTAAACTATTTAATGTTAACTATCGTTTAGTCCCACTTTGATCTCTTATTATTTCATCTTATCTATTGTCTTTATTATTTTTATTTTTATTGTTAGTTATATTTTTATTTTACTTTTATTTTTATTTACGATACATCACGAGGAGGCCCCTCACCTCCGGACTCAAAATAGCCCCTTGAATGGATAGCTCATATGTAAAATTAAATATAACAGGTAACCTTAAAATACCAAAGGTAGTAAAATGTAAGACTCAACACGAATTACTTTCTCTTTTTCACAGTAATGCACTTAATAATTCACATTTTATTTCTGTTTTAGAGGGTTCGGAAAAAAAAAAAGTCCCACTTTGCGGGGCTTCGTCAGGATTAAATGAAAACAATTTGTATTTGCATATGTATTATAGTTCTCTTGTCACATCTTGCATAGTTTCCTGTTTTCTCTAAGCTCTGATGTCATTGACCGTCACCCGGACTATTTTCGTACAACATGCTTTATACGGTCAACTAGCTTCTTCATATATGAACCAATTTATTATTCATTTTCTATAGGAGTGCTCTATGCTGGAAAAGTTAAAACATTTAACTTTATGAAAGTATCGTCAAATTTGATAGATCCGTTTTGGTGCTACCTACTATATACTATATTATTCGGCGCTTTCTGCCCATGAAGGTCCTCATCACAGATTGGATACCAGGCTAGTCTATCGCCAGCAACCGCTCTCCATCTTCTGTCCCCAAGTTGGCACAGGTCCGCCTCAACATCGTCCAGCCATCTCATCCTGGAACGTCCACGCTTACCAAGAAGCAGCTTCCTTGGCAGATGATCCTCCGCCATACGCTCCACATGTCCGAGCCACATTAGCCTTCCATTTTTTATTACACTTAACACCATACAATGCTCTTAAATCTTCATTGTTTCTAATTTTCCACTCTCCATCAGAGTAGACTGGTCCATATATTTTTCTGAGTATCTTTCCTTCCCTGATGCATAGTCGTTTCTCCATCTCCTTTGTCTCACTGCCATAGGTAACTGTTGGACGAATAATAGTCTCGTTTTGGTGCTACATTCTATTAAAAAACACCTTTTTTTGGCTATTGCATATTTTGAAATGAGGCACTGAGGTTCAAAATTCTAAGAAATAAAAAAATAAGTAACGAAATAGGTTCACCTATTCAAGCAATAAAGTTTTTTTTATTTTTTAAATTTTTCTTTATTTTAACCGATATCCGACGGTCAACTTAGGGTGAGCGATAACTTTACTGCCAAATTTGAAAAAAAAAACTCTACCTAGTATTCTTAGAGGAAAGCTCGATTTTTGGATTCAATGTAAAATCCCAAATTTCGAAAAGTTAGTTTAAATGTATTTTCCTAGTCAGTTGCAAACGGTATCCAAAACAAAATGGTAGATGTGTCAAATATTTGATTTTATTATTAAAAGTAGTAGCCAGCTTATAGCAATTTAAAAAAAAAACATAAAGTATTACGAACCAATATACCTGAACCCGTTCAAACAACTTAATAATGCCCGAACACGATACATTAGTGAAAAAAGTTTTAATTTTTATTAATCGCGACGATAAATGAATTAACACGGAGCCGTAGGTTGTTAATTAATTACCCAGTTAAAAGATCATTAATTATCAAAGAGCAAGTAGGATTAATCGCTTTCCAGGCTTTTGGAAATCAGGGATCGCTACACAGTAATCCTGTAATTGTTCGATATTAAATTATATTTTATTAAAATTTGGCTTTGAACTTTGATAAAATCTTAAAGAAACATAAAAAAAGGTTGAAGATTTTATATTTTATTTTTTAATATAATTTGAAAAATGGAATTAAAAACATTATGTAAAAATTATTGCTGAGAGTAAAGAGCACAAATAAATAAAAATTATTTATTAGAATTTCGCATATTGCATTCTACAACACAAGTACACAGGGTTAAACCTCTTAACCTAAAACAATACACTTCTGGAGTATTTTTGGATGTGACTCAAGCGTTCAAGGCAGTTACAATAACTCAAATAATATATTTAAGTTATTCAATAATTTGAAGTCAAATATTTGTCTTCACTTTTATTTTATTCTTATTTTCCGTATTCTATTATGTAATATATATTATATTATACATTTTCCTTCATTTGTTACTATTTTCCTTTTCATTATATGTCTAATACTTTTTGTATTTCTTGTTTTTTATATTTTGCATTGTATATGTTGTTTTGTTTTCATTAATTTATTTATTTATTTATTTTTTTATATGAATTTTCACAGATTTCATATCCATTTTAACCACGCCGTATTTAGTTTATGATATCTTAATCTCTTACTCTGTTACTTAATTTTAGTTGCTTTTATTTAAATGAAATCAATTTTGCGTAAGAGATCTACACCGAACTGTTGTGATCGCTAGCTATAAAACAGCCCAAGTAATATTGTTTAGCTTGAAATGTTTATTCAGCAGATCCCTTTTAAGGCTTTATTATCCGGCCCAAATTAAACTACTTCACATCTTGGTTCAACAAACAACCAAAATAAAGTTGTTCTTTATGGATAGAGAAAACTTTTATATTTCGAAATTACCCCCAAAAAATAAAACATGTTCCACAGCTTAAATGCTTCATACTCTTGGGTTCAAGAGAAAAAAAATATATTTGTTTTCACTATTTAATCAGCGGCTAAGGATTTAAAATATTTTGTACTTACTTTTTTTAATATAATAAAATAAGATTATTTTAACTTGATTCATAAACATTTGACAAATATCATGGTTATGAATTCAATCAAAGGAATATTCTTTTTATTTTTACTTAGACACTTCCCAGAGGCTCAAGATCCTGAAACTTGTGGTGTTCTGGATCTATACCGACTCAGATGTAACAATATTTTTTATTTATCCTGAGACTGATCCCTTCAGAATAATATTGCAGGTGTCAAAATTATGCTTTAGAGCCTTAGATTACAATACAAATTTTAAAAAATTAAAAATGAAATTGTAAGCCATCATAAGTATAATTATAATTATGAATTTGATAAGATAAAAAATAAACAATAATCATTAACAGAATATAATTCATAAAACACATATATTATAAATCATAAGGTGGCTAACTTATAATAAAAAATGAAAAATAATCAAATGCAAGTAAAAATAACAAACAAAAGGTACAATTACTGTTATTATACATATTTACAAATTTAAACAAAAATCAGAATTATCAAATACAGAAGATAAATAAATAAATCCAAATAAAACGTAATGAAATAAAATAAATCCTCTAATACGTTTATTCAAAATATTACTTTTATTACACGTCTCCCAGGTACTTGAGAATGAATCATACTCATCTTTCATCTTGTTTCTAATTTTGAGTTTTTTTTTTACATACTTTTGACCTCTAATACATGTTCTAGACATCACAATCTTTGCTACTGATAGTGTTTAGTATTTAAAAAGAAAGAGTCAATCCATTTATACGTATAAAAATGCTAGATGTTAATTATTTCAAACTTATCTTGTTGAATTTTGTGAAATCATAGATATTTTAGATGAAGCCATTAGAGAAAATTTGGCATCCTGAAGTTCTGTAAAACTGTTTCTATGTCGAAAAGACTAAACGTATATTTAAAACCATATTATTGTATATTGAAATACCAAGAATAATCAAAATCGTTTTGAGCCGTTTTTGAGAAAATAAAAAAAAGTTTGAAAAATATGTAACGTTGCACTTTCCTTCAATTTCTTTTATCGAAAACGTTGCTGAGGCATTCCAGATATGCTGCCCGATGTAAGTTATTTACGTTTCGTGCGACCTTTCACTTTTGAGCTAGGGTGTTTAACATACCATAAACAGACTTACCTAAAACGGCGCATTTCCGTTAAAAACTTGTATATATGGTTCGATACCATAGATTACCATTTATTTGGAAAAAAAACTCAGTGTTCCTTTAAAAACCAAAGATATGAACGAATGATATTCTTTATAATATATTTTCATAAAATATAATTTGCCTTAAAATATTTTCCCGAGATTATGCTGACCTTAGACTGACTCACTGATAATGGTTTGAAAAAGGTGGCGACGGGCGGAGAGGCCCGGGGTTGCTAAGGTAACGGCCCCATCGATCTTGTGTCCTGTGCCTGCCCCTGCACGGCGGTCCGTCCGTATGGTCCGGGATGCACTTCTCTATGCAGGTCTGCAATTCTGCAAGCAGTGGGCCCTTCTCTAACAGCCACCTCTCTGTTTGGGTCTAACGAGGTAGTCTGTGGGTAGTCAGACAAAAATTATACTTAGTAATTAATTTTTTTTAGACTACCCCCTTGCAAGATAAAAAAATCAATTATAAAAATTAATGAAATGAAATAAAAAACAGTTTATAATTCAGGGACTAGGTCTTGAGACTTTAGAACAATTATAAGGTAATTTTGATTTTACAACCTATATTGGCCAAAACAGTGTGGCCAAACACACTTAATTATAACTTAAACTAAAATCGTAAATAAATAATTTTAGATAAAGAGATAAAAAAAATAAATAATAAAAAAACTGACTGACTAAATTCATACAAAAAAAAAGATCAAAAAGACAGTTAGGTAATTAAATATAAGGGTTTTAAACGAGAAAATGTTGAATTCCACTTATGGTGGAATATGGTTGACTGGTATGTGTACGGACTTTCGGGTATTCTCGAATCTAAACATACATCTTACGAATAGCGCAATACGATTTATTTTCGGGATCACCAGATACGGATATAACCCATTATTACGCCGAGCTGAAGTGGCTCTATCCATCCTTCCGATGCCAGTATTTGCTAGCTTCCTTTTTATTCCAATAAATTAGTACTCAACGCCCTCCTATATCCTAGAAAACCTCCAATTCAAATTGTTAATCCAATCCCGTACTATCAGGTCCCGTTTATCTGACATTTATCCTCCACCTCATCCAACTCCTACGTTTTTTGCCTGAGTTGCATATCACTGGAACTCCATTCCCTCAATAAAAAATAATAATATTAATAATAATGGTTTTATTTATATTCCTCATAGAACGAAACGCCTCTCCCTTGGGAGGTAATAATAATTTATTTATTTGTTTATGGGGCAACACCCGTACAAATAGAGTTAGCTAGAAATACATGAAATAGATAATCAATTGTAGTCATTTTACAAAAAATTATGAGTTTAAGATCGTTTATATAAACTAATAAAAAATAATATACCCTAGCTGGGCTATCCACATTCGTTAGAATAAAACAATAAAACAAAAACGTCACTTCATA
>NW_027113242.1:394059-398228 GCF_000696795.3 Halyomorpha halys | reverse complement strand
GCAACTGATTTTTAGGTAGCTTTGAGGAGCATCCGTTTTAATGAAGACCCTACCGTACCACGGGTTATAGTTCGATTCTCGTAATAACAAGAGGTCTTTATGCTTGACAAATTCCCTCTATCTATCCAAGATCTTCCCCATTCTAATTTTGATACTTACCGGATCATTAGTAGTACCGGGTCAAACATTCCGAAGCTCTCCAATATTTTTCTTATCTGCGTTACCGAATTATATTCCAGACTCAAACGGCTGTTACTGTCTAGCTGCAGTAGCTTTAAATAACATTGTTTCACGAAGCGAGTATAACTCATGTAAAGTATTTTTACTATATAATATACTATATGGGAGGCTTGAGTCTAGTTTATAACCAATTTAGAAAATTTCCATTTCTTCATTGATTAAATTGTTTTTCATTAATTTAAAATAAAATAATAATTTTCCTATAATTAAACAAAATATTTTCTATACGGTATTTAGGCACTTGACTATAAATGATAATTTACTTCAAATACTTTCCTACTTCACCAAATAGGTCCCTATTCCTCGACAGAGTAGCCCAACAGTCTCCTCTCTGAATGCAAAAAATATTTTCCAGGGACGTTTCTGCTATTATTGATATCTTTAGCTTTATTCTAACAATGACAGCTGCAATGTAAATGTGAAAAGATAGTTTGGGGTGTGGTAAGTAAATGACATAAGTAAGTTGAAAAAACTTTTTTGTGTTTTTTAATTTATTATTAAAAAATTAAAAGTGCCAACGTTTCGGCCACAATTTACAGCCTTTATCAGGGTTACTGATAGAAGATCGGAAATCTCAATTTCAATTAAATCCTCAGATTCCCGATCTCCTATAATTAGCCCTGATACAGGCTGGAAATTCTGGCCGAAACGTTGGCACTATTAAATAAGTTTTTCGAACTTCGACCACGCCCCTAACCATCTTCTCACATATATTATCCACGGTCAACTATCTTGTTGTTATTTTAATAATTATAATGATTATAAAAAAAAAATCTTATTTTCAGCTCATAATTATGGCGAATACAAGAAAGCAAGAAATTAGATTCCTTTAGAAACCTAACTTTTAGTGGTAAGTTTTTGTTTACATTCTTTACACAAAAAAATAAAAAGCGAAACATTTATATACAAAAGGCCACTTCGAAATTTTGTTGCTATGAAACATTTAGTTACACCCACTTGAGTAACTGTGAAGGTAAAAGCTTCTTCCCACGGAAAAATAAACTTTTCCGTTTTCCTTATTTGATGAAGTTCATGATAACGTTTGATGTTTTCCAGGAAAAGTGGCAAAGGGTTTTGATGATCTTTGGAGGGGTGAACTCTTCTTATTAAGGTGCTGAAGGAAATGAAATCAAATTGGTACTTGCTGATTCAAAAGTTTTATTTGATTCTTTGCTTCCTGATATTTTTTACAACAAAATCAAGAATTTAAATATTTTGTCCATTTTATATTAAGAAAAAAATTAATAACTAAACATTTTATGTATGAAACAAATGAATCTATGATATTATCTATCTATAATGAAGCCTACATGCTGAAGACAATATGTTTACAATACTGTTTACAAAATATTTCATTATAATTGAACCAATCTAAATGAATTATTAACATAAACAAATATAGTCATCTTATGAAACAATATTTCGATAATTTTTTTTTGCGAATTTATAGCTTTCATGGTAAATCTCTAAGCAATATTTTGTATATACCGCTTATAATGTGTTTGTTATGTGTTCTTGCAACAGAGGTACGTTCGTTATTAACTTATAAAAAGATATGAATAAAAATGAAAAATATAATAACTATATTTTAAAATTCTATTTTACTGACTGCCCTACAGTTTCATTTAACGATGTTACTCTTACCCCTGTCGAACTGATCGCTACCTTGGACTACATTTGGACAAACGATTTACCTGGAATCCTCACACAAGACTGAAAAGACTGTACGTCGATTTCGATAATTACAGTATTTAATAGACAAACGGTCTAAACTTCCAATTCATTACAAAAGACTACATCTACATGAATGCAATAAGGCCAATCTGGATATATAGAGTTGAGCTTTGGGGCTCCACTAAACCTTCGAATTCCTCTCGTATTCAATATTACAATCCAAAATCCTTCGTAAAATCCTCAATGCTCCTTACTTTGTCACAAATAAAATCATACATAAAGACCTTAATGTTCCCTATGTAACCGATCTAACCCGAACCAGATATCACCCCTTCCATTATAAACTCTCAAACCCCCTAGTTTCTAATCTTGCATCCTCTTCCATTCCTGACAATCCTTCGAGGCACCTGAAAAGAAGATGGCCACGAGACCAGCTAATGTAAAAGAGTGCTACCAATGGGTAGTTTCTCTACACGCCTGTAACACTCCAATTTAACTTAGATCAGATTTACTAAATGCATTATAATATACAGTTGTAAATAGCAATAATTAAATATCAAAAAAAAAATATCGAGTTTTGGCAAATTAATTTTTTTATTTTGTAAATATTTCACCGTTATATCTAGTTGTGGCCAACTCTACTTGTATGGGGCTAATATCCAAAGACAAATAAAAACAAAAAAAATTGCTCATGCCTGTAATTGTTATGTGTTCATGCAAGACGATTCATTTATTTACTTATAACAAAATAGAAGATGATAATTGTATATTCTTATTCTCTAATGTTAATTATCATTTTAATTATGTATTTTTTAACTATTATATATTTTTATTTCAATATCTATTTTGAGTGAAGTTTTATATTTCTTTATGTATTTAATTGGTAATTTTTTTTTTTATATCGAGTGGTGGCCAAAACTATTTGCATCAGAGCAATATTTAAAAAAAAATTAACAAATTATAAATATGCTCATACGCATAATAATTAGGTATTTCAAGAGGATTCATTTATTAACTTATAAAAAAATAGAAACTAAAATAAAAAATGATAAATATATTTAAAAATTATTTATTCTTATTCTCTAATGTTAATTATTATTTTTAATTGTTTCATATTTAAAAACATTTTTTTTTTAATCATCCATTGCTACCTCTAAAGTTTTGGAAACCTTGAGAAGAGGAAAGAGTGACTCTTGGGAAACAAAGATGACAATATATGACTCAATGGTCTCCTCAGTTCTCCTTTATGCATCCCAAGTTTGGAGCCTTAGACATCTCGATCCTATCGAAATTTCTTAAATACCTATATGGATGGCCCAAAAATACCCCAAACTATATAGTTCGACTCGAGACAGGTAGAAGTCCATTAAGTTCAAATGTAATAACAAAGATCATCAACTACTGGTCCAAACTGTCGTTAATGTCAGAAAAGAGACTCCTAAAACTATGTTTCAACAGACTAAGGATGTTAGATGCAGAAAACCCTGACGTAGAAATGAGTTCAATAGTTCATATGAAAACGGAATATTGAGACATAAAGGCGATGTTCTTGAAAAGAGCATTGAACTCAAACATTAACCCCACATATGGACCACTCTGCAGTTTTAACCTACTCAGAGCTGAAGCATTAACTAAAAAATATGTTAAATTAAAAAAAAATAAGGTGCATCAGCCAACAAAGAGTAGGAAACCCTGAGCATATCAAACTACACCATGGAAGCAAAACCATCACTTTCAAGGCAAACGAACTCTGTCCATTCTGCAAAAGTTATTCAAATAATAGTTTGTACCACATCTTCCTACATTGTTCCACCATAAAAATGGTGTGAATTGTGTAAAAGTAGTTAAATTATTAACTATCCGAATAAGTTTGTATCTGTATAAAGACGACATTTTTTGTCTTACAGCTATACATAGATATATTTTATGATCGCGTATAGATTAATTTTAACTTTTCTGATTTTTAACATATATGGGTCTCTTTTTATGTTTTGGGATATGTAGAATATGAAAATACTATCGATTTATTTTAACTTTTCTGATTTTTAACATGGTAAGGTCCCTTTATTTGTTTCGGGATATGTAGAATATGAAAATGCTATCGATTTTAAGACCGCGTATCGATTAATTTTAGCTTTCTTGATTTCTAACATGTTAGGATACCTTTATGTTTTGAGATATGTAGAATATGAAAATGCTATCGATTTTAAGATTGGCTATCAATTTATTTGAACTTTCTTGATTTCCAACATGTT
>NW_027113242.1:389720-392327 GCF_000696795.3 Halyomorpha halys | reverse complement strand
GAACAAATATTCAGAGAATGGAATTAAGAAATAAAAGTTTTTGAAATTATCTCGATAGAAATACTATTAATTACATATAACTAATAATTGCGCACTGATGAATTAATGTCCGAGAAAGAAATATTTAATTATAACTGGCTTATAGAATCAGTGGTTGTGAGGCAACGCACTGCCTAAAAAAAATATTTTAGTTTTAAAAATTAATAATTTTAATCTGTGTAACAACAGAAGGAAAACGCTAGTTAAAATGATGATTTCATATGTAACGTAATTTAAGCATAAACAGACAACACTGATCTTATTTATTATTTACTAATTAATAAATTATTTTAATTATCGATCATAATTACTCTAAACCATTTTCTAATTGAAAGAAAAAATCATCAAGTTTTCATTTACTTTAAGTAGTCTTTAATCTCGAATGAACTTACAATTTGTATCTTACGTTATACTTACATCGAAGTGATCTTCATAAAAATAAAATCTATTATTTAGAATGGATAATAATTATTTGACAAAAGGTGACCAAAACCAATCTTTCGATTTTAAATCTGTCTATTTTCTGTTTCACTTTCTCTGTGAGTCAGATCTGTGGGTTGGGGGAGAACAAATATTCAGAGAATGGAATTAAGAAATAAAAGTTTTTGAAATTATCTCGATAGAAATACTATTAATTATATATAACTAATAATTGTCCTATCATGAAACTGACCTTTTATTTAATTTTGAGAGTCAATGATTGAATATCAATTAATTAACGTTTCGAGCCACTATAAAGGGTTTGAAGTCTCGATAATGTAAAATTTTACGTAAGGGTATAGATAACATTCCATAATCTGTAGACCCTTCATATTGGAAGAGTTGACACTCATCAGCTATTATCAACAAAGACCTTAACAAAGTCAACACAAGCTACAATACACCCTCCTAACCGCGCGATGTTGATCGAATTTAACTTTATTTGTTGCCTTTGTTGAGCAAAATCCCTTTTGATAAACCCGTTATGGACTCAGCTGATACGCTAGATCACGTTCTACTAAGATAAGACGGTATTTGACGAGACAGGAAAAACAAAATTATATTAACATTATTATCAGTCAATTCAGAAACCCACTCATATATGTTTTAATTTATATATACAGGGCTGATTTTTCATTTTAGTCCCCCTCCTTAGAGCACGCACGCCTCCTTGTACCCACAATAGTTCTTGGTGTGCCCAAACTGTTGACACCGATAGCATTGGAGTGGGCCATCGAACTCGGGGGCCGGAGAACAGACATTGGTCTATGTGTCTTACCTTTTGATTATCTGCTAATGTCACCTAGACGGGCAGTGTTTCGAATGTCCTAAATTTTTAGGCTGAGAGTTAACCAAAACAAAATTATATTTAAATGTAGGAACTTGAATAAATTCCTTCCTTCTTATGCTCTTCTGAAGGGGCATATGTGTGATGGCCAACCTTTAAGATCTTAAGCCCGTTTGTCACTGTTCGGTCGGTTAGTGTCTCTAGAAAAATCTGGACCACCCCCCATTGTTTTTCTTAGCAGAAACTTTTTAAGTTTCAGTATTAAAAGGAGATCCTTTACCTCCGGGATAGTGTGTTTGCTATCCAAGATGACTGCCGAGGTTTGCAGAGGTCTCAGTTCTTTGAGAATTTGAAGTCCTGGCTTCTATTGGTTGATCACGCAACACATCATATTCATTAGTGCTTAAAATTTTGTCCACCTCTTTATTAGTTTTCTTCACTCGCGGAAGGTTTTTAGAGTTTGACTGAGTCTGAGACACCTTAGAATTGTTGGAAACTATTGTAAATTCGACAGCGGCCGTTTCAATATCAGATTCAAGATCCGTGTCGTTCGGGAGATATGTTGCGTGGTAACTGATAAATTAATGTCCGAGAAAGAAATATTTAATTACAACTGGCCTATAGAAGCACATCTGAATCACTGGTTGTGAGGCTACGCAATGCCTACAAATATATTTCTATTTTTTAACAACAGAAGAAAAATACTAGCTAAAATGATGATTTAATTATAATAATGATGATAAACAGGCAACACTGATTTTATTTATTATTTACTAATTAATTATCGATTATTAATTATTAATTATCGAACATAATTCTCTAAACCATTTTTTAATTGAAAGAAAAAATCATTAAGTTTTTATTTACTTTAAGTAGTCTTTAGGAGTAATTATAATCTCGAATGAACTTGCAATTTGTATCTTGCATTATACTTACTTCGTACTGATCTTCACAAATATATAATCCTTTATTTAGATTGGACAATAATTATTTGACCCCTTCTACTCAGATTTAACCAAATGTTTCTAGTTTTGACATCTTTTGTCGAGTCTTTATAGCAATATTAGCTACTGCACAAAATCGATAAGGGATATATCTCACTATAGATAATTGCTTAATTAACAAATAAAAATAGAAAAACGAAATGCCTAATGTATGTTTATGGGGAAATGACGTCATACGAAAACAATAATGATGTTTACTGAACAAGAAAATAAATTAATTAATGCTTAGTCCGAGATTAAATAGCGATGTAAGAAACTTACAAAAAAAAAGCGATGTAAGAAACTTACAAAAAAAAA
>NW_027113242.1:381717-388560 GCF_000696795.3 Halyomorpha halys | reverse complement strand
ATTATTTTTCTGTTGGATACTGCTCTAATTCATGACGATAATGATAAGATAGAGCATTATCCTTCACCTAGGAACAGACACCTGTTGATTCCTTGACCCACTGTCAGCCTAGCTCAATTCTGTTCCTTCATTCTGCCATTCTTATATCGATGGCTTATTTCACAGCGGTGCTAAGTACATCTCCACTTACTGTGCAAAAAATAATATTAAAGGTTCTTTCTTTTAGGAAAATTAATTGAAAAGATGTGACTTTTTTTTTAATGTTAGTGAAAGTGTACTTAGCACTACTGTGAAGTAAGCCATCGAAACATTTATCATTATTATTGTTACTATTATAATAACATATTACATATTTTTCTAATTTTTCTAAGTAGGATTACGTCTTAAATTCCAAAATATATCTCGGTGAAAGATCGGACGTTTTTTGTTGGATTTTTTTTTTATCACGTGATTTTAGCAAAATGAAAAGAAAAGAAACGGAACAGCTTTGAAAAATTAAGAAAATCTTTATTTCTTTTTTTAAACCGTTTGTTATTGGTACATTAAAAATATTAAATGAAATAGTGTTTTAATCTAAAAATTTTTTTTTTTTTGTATTGGACGAAGTTAGTTGACCGTATGAAGTACATTGTAGTGATACAAGAGCCCAAGAGGATAAAAAAAGGCAGTTATCTCACTCCAATTTTTGATTGATGAGTCAAAATTGATGAGTCTGCCAAGTATAGGTCGGGGAATAAAAATTGGCGGCTGTTTCAAAACCTTAAAAAACATTAATTTTTCATTCGGAGCTCTATATCTTAAAACCTAACAACAACAC
Source organism: Halyomorpha halys (assembly GCF_000696795.3). Lineage (NCBI taxonomy): Eukaryota > Metazoa > Arthropoda > Insecta > Hemiptera > Pentatomidae > Halyomorpha > Halyomorpha halys. The sequence goes on along the minus strand of NW_027113242.1, from coordinate 387,743 downwards.
TAGAAAATCTAAGAGAACATTATTTAAAGAGTAAATTTGCTGAAATATTAGCCCTAAAAGAGCTATTTACGTCCAATAGTTCTCGAGATATAGCTTTTTAAAAAAAAATTTATTAAAAATCTACTGAAACTGCTAATCTTTCAGTGATGAAGTTTGAATGAAATGAAGTTTTTCATAAATCAAACTTATTATCCGAACAACTATAAATCAATTTATTTTAGAATATATCACGAAAACTACTATTCCTACGAAGGTATAGGCCATAAACTTCTGTATAGTCCATTATACTAGCTTTAATTTGAGTGCTAATAGACATCTGTACGTCACATAGTTCCTGAGATATAGATTTCTCAAATTAAATTAACTAACTACTAATAATTCAGTAGAATTTTAAGAAATTTTACTTTTTAAAAAGCTACATCTTGAGAACTATTGGTCATAAATAGCTCTTTTAAGGCTAATATTTCAGCACATTTACATTCTTTAAATAATGTTCTCATAGGTTTTATAGTGTTGTTGGTAGTTTTTAAGATATAGAGCTCCGAATGAAAAATGAGTGTTTTTTAAGGTTTTGAAACAGCCGCCATTTTTTATTCCCCCTACCTATACTTGGCAAATTCAACAATTTCGACTATTAATTATACGTAGTTTTCATTAAAGTAATCAGATATTGGGGTGATATAACAGACTTTTTTTCTTCCCGGCTCTTGTACTAACAGATCTAGACTAATAAATTGTAGAAAAATACTCGTTAGAACAAGTTATAAATATGGTAAAGAGGTAGCTGAAAAAGATAAAAGATATATGAAGTGAATATGGCATGTGAGGTATAGTAAGGTATAGAAGAATAGTCAATGTGGCGGTCAATAAAGGTATCAAAATAGCAGAAGAAAACTATTTATTTACATATTACTATACTTCACTTATATTATATTTACTTCATGTATCTGCTTTACCTTTTACACCTACCTCTTTACATTATTTACAACTACTTCTGACGAGTATCTTTCTACAATTTATTTCTCTAGTTCTGTATTTAGAATTCTATCACTCCGGTTTAGTGTTGTATTTATTAGTAACTAGTTACTATTCCACCTATCTGTATACTTACTTAAATTATTATTATTATTTTTTTTTATAAACAAGACAATCGTTTGAAATGTTTTTATTTTAATGTTTTGTCAATTCTTACAATGTTTTTATCATGTTTTTTCATTTATCTCTGACGAAGCCCTGCAAAGTAGGGCGAAACGTTAACAATAAATAGTTTCCTTCTACTGTTTTTATATCTTTATTGATTGCCACCAGAACTATCTTCCTACAGTAAAAAAAAATTATTGTTTATTTCTTTAGATAGGCTAATTATTCTTTTAAAAATAATTCTCTAATCTTGAGGGTTCATATCGTGATTTGCTTGAGGTCCACCATTTAGTTGTAGTAGAAGATAATAGTTTTAGGACTAGATTTCGTATCTACTGCAAAAACTTTTTATGAAACGTAATGTACCCATTCATGTAGCACAGAATGGTGACATAAATGGTGGATTGAAATAAATCTTAACTCTCCTACGTAAGCCATTAATATCGTAAACCCCTACAATATTGTTATTTTTTTTTTCTGCCTGTTGAACAGATCCGCTACTAAGGAGTCTCTTGACAAAAGACTTACTTGGAATCCCCATTTAAAGACAAACAACAAGCTGCTCATAGATTCCGATTGCTACAGCACTTGATAAACGCATTGAAACTACCAGTTTACTAAAAAAAAAAAAAACTCATATACACCATCATTAACAGACCTATTTGAAAATACGGTTTTTAGCTTTCAAAATCGTCAAATATCTCCCGTAACCAATCCTTACAATCTAAAATACTGAATTATCCTTATCATGTCACAAATAAACTTATTCAAAAGACCTCAATGCTGCCTTTTGCTGCTTTGGCCAGGAATTAATATACCTCGTTTAATTACAGAATTCTTACCCACACAAACCCACTAGTTCTTAACCTTCCATTTCAAACTTACACCTACATCCCAACTTGTCTGAAAAGAAAATGATCATGCGACCTTCTAGCTTAAACTAGTGATTGAAGTGCTTTCATTGGACATTTCTTTTACAACATATTATCATATGTTTGAATTCATAAGTTTTCAGATTTACTTATTGTCATTTTATCATAAATTGTAAATTTAAATGGAACTTAATAATAACAAAAGATTTAAAAATTGTCTAAACTGATTCTTTATTAAATCACACTACATTTCCAATCATTAATTGCCGATCATTAAGAGAAATCTTAATTTCAATTTTAAAGCCTCAAATTGATTTCTAAAACTTTTAAATCATGGCCAAGTCACTTTATCCAGTTAAAATTATCCTGTATTTCTCTTTATAGCATTCTTATAATCACAATTTCTGTATTTTACTATCATTAACTTTATCACAACAATAACACATGTTATTTAAGTTAAGGTTAGTAAAATAAAAAAAATTGTCAAGAATAGAGTTTATTCTTAAATGTTATAGTGACAAATACAGATTTATTTTGTCTGTGTAAAATTGACTTGGGCATAACAACCTGAAAAGTTTTATAAATAAATATATGGCTGTAGAAATGAAATTAAGATTTTCCTTGACAATGGTCGGATTGGCTGAAATATGATTGAATAATGAAGGAATTAATAAAACTTCCAATCTCGAACAAGATAAAAAGATTTATATTAAATAAACATATTTTAAAAAATCACATAGTAAATTCATATTTACTAAAAACGTTTTGGGTACACCATAATGTTAATTTTATAATAAAAACAGGATACTTAATTGGAAATATAAACAATATTTCGTCACGCAGGACGTGGGCTGCAACAGCTGAGAGCAACAGTCCTTGGCTTGGTCTCAGCGTACCACTGACCTTTCCCAAGTCAAGGCTCCGCAACTTCTTCCACGTGCGGGTTGCAGAAAGTGTTTTGTTTTTTCCATACTCTCTTTATTCATTTCAACATATATATTCAGGAAAATAAATTGTTATCCTTGTATTGCCCAAAGACATTTTAAGGAGTTAATAATGGTCTAAGTGTGGGAGGGGGAGGGTTTGGTTCATAGCACCGTTATGTTTGTTACTGCTATTTATTTATTAATTAATTCGATTTTATTTCATGATTTTATATTAATTAATTACCAAAACATGAGCATTTTATGGTAGAAGGGCTTTAGTACCAACTGTACCATTTGTATCCTATAGTTGAGAATGGTACAAACTTATTGATTCAAATTGACAATGTTTTCATTCTTTTTATCGGAAAGTAGGCAATCGAAATAACTCATGTCTATAAGAAGGGATAAGGAGGACGTTCCTACAGGAATTATACTGAACAAGAAAGAAATCAACATTCAAGAGAAGAAGTTGAAAAAGTAAGGCCAAGAAAAAAGCGAGTGAATTTGTTCCTAGGATAGTATCCTTATTGAAAAATAAATATTTTGTCATCTAAAAAATTTTTTCTGTGTACTATATTAATGTTTTCTTTAATGGTTCAGACAGTTCATTCTGCGAATGGTATTAAAACAGGGCTTCTCAAACCGTTAAATACAATTAGAAACATTTTCTTCGATTGGGTTAAATTATTGAAAACATATCGGAAAAAATACTCTACCTCCTGAAACCTTCTACAGCCTCTAAGGAGTGAACAGATCGTGAGAGAATGGTAAAAAAAAATTTCTATCCTTATTTATTCTTAAAAACAATCCAACTTTTTTCGATCTGTTTTCTGTGATGATAAGGATTGCCTCCCCATAGCTTCCTGACACGCCTCCACAACCGAGGCGGCTTCCTAGGGGAGGTGACACTAGGGTGTGTACTGTCATTAACTTTGGTCTATAGTGTGGGGGTGAATGTAGTGTGCTGTAATCTGTGTAAATGTATGAGCGTTAGTGTACTGTTCCCGCAACCTGGAGGACTAGTGGCAATCTGCGGTACTGACCCGACGATGGGGCAGCCACTTCCCTCGCCAGAATTTCAAATATCTAAGTGCTCATCTAAACGAAAGCGGCTACATTGATAAGGAAGTTTCTCAAATAATCAATGCAACTGGAAGAATATTTAGTTTGCTTCGGAGGGGTTTCTTGAACAAAAGGGAGGTGACGAGAAAAACTAAAATATTGATCTACAAATAGACATTCCTCCCGATTCTTTCCTACTCTTCCGAATTGTAGACCCTCACCTCGAAACACAAGAGCCGGATCTCATCCATGGAGATGCCGTACCTTCGAAAGGTGGAAGGAAGGACACGACGAGATATTGTACGGAACAACACCATTCGGACTAACCTTCGAGTCAAACCGGCTGAGATCATGCTACAGGAGCACAAGCTAACGATGTTCAGGAGGAAAAAAGGAATGAATAAGTGAAAAAGAGTGAAAATTAATTTCCTGAAAATAAATATGATAAGGTTTAACAAATAAACTCTTAGGAATTTCGGTTGTAACAGTACAACTAATTAATTTATATTTAAAGTCATTGCAATGGTGCAAACGTATAGTAGTTTTAGGAATAAAAAAAAATTGAAAAACTGTTCCATAGTCACCTCACTTTACTCACTTATAAAATATATATTTTTTGGACATACGGAGTTGAGCTTTGGGGCTCCACTAAACCATCAAATTCCCCCCGAATCCAATCCTTACAGTACAAAATCCTTAATGCTCCTTAATTTGTCACAAATCAAACTATCCATCAGGATCTCAATGTCTCATATGTTGCCGATTTGGCCAGAATCAGATACCAATCTTTTCATGATACTTCCCAACCACCCAAACCAACTCGTTTCTTACCTGGCTTCTCTTTCATTACCTAATAATCCCCCAAGGCTTCTGAAAAGAAGATGACCTCGAGATCTTCTCTTCTAGAAATATTTTTGGTGTATATATCATTTACAGCAAATTTACTTAATGAATATATTTATGTATACAGTTGTAAATAACAATAAATAAATTATTTAAAAAATAACATTAGTTTCATATTATCACTGACTTTATTCTTTTAACTATCATTTAATTCAATTAATTATTAATTAATGGTTCTACGATATCAATTAAACGATAGTAAGCACATAAACCACATCCGATAAAATATTTAATATTTCAGTTATTCAAATCAATAAGATCTCTGTTATTCATTATGATGTTGACGCATTGCACTGTGGTTGTTGTTGTTGATCGTAGGATAATGCTAGGGACAGGGGGCGTCAGTCGTCTGATAGATGCTGCTTACGTCATTACGATGGGCTCGGGAGTTCATATGTTTACACTTTATTTTATAAGTGCCAACGTTTCGGCCAGAATTTCAGGACTTCACCAGGGCCAAGAAAAAAAATAAGATAATCATAATCAATAAATAGAAAATGAAAATAAAAGAGAACATAATTGCATGAGTAGAATTGGAAGAAAATGTGTAGTGTAAGAATTATAAGAAGATAAAAGCTATATGAAAATATTGTAATATTAAAATAATAAAATATGAAAAATAAAGAAAATGATTTATATGAAAATCCAGTAAGGAAATATATGAAAAAAATTAAAATTATTAATTTTAAAAAAAATGTATTTATTGTTATATTCAATTTTATAACACCAGTAAATTTGATGTTAGTTATAATACGACATGATATAGACAAGTGGAGAATTTATCCATTGATAGAACTCCAATATAAAATTATTTATTTATTGTAATTACAACTGTACAAAATAATAAATACAATAAGTAAATGTGTGGAATGTTTCATGTACACTTTAAAATCTTGGGAAGGAACCACCCATTGGTGGAACTTCAAGCATACCATTCCTTCCATGATAAAATTCTCAACCACCCAAATCCACTTATTTCTTGCCTGGCTTCTCCTTAATTACCTAATAATCTTCCTAGGCGTATGAAAAGAAGATGGCCTCGAGATCTTCTCCTCTAGAAATGTTATTGGAGTTCTATCAGTGGGTAGATTCTCCACATGTTTGTATCATGTCACTATGTCAC
>NW_027113242.1:372545-373845 GCF_000696795.3 Halyomorpha halys | reverse complement strand
TTCATTTTTTTTGTTTATATTCTAATTAATTAAATTCTTGTATCACTTGGAAAGTTATTTTTTTTTATTATTTCATTTTCTCAATTATTATATTTTTATGTGATATTTATTTCAGGTCCTCCGTTATTTTTTTTTTGTTTATTTTATCTCGAACCAGCGAACATTACCCTCTGGGGAAGAGGTCGGTTTTCACATACGAAACACCCCTCGCCCCAACATGTCTGATTTTTTACTTTTGGGCTCTTGTAATATTATATAATATCTCTATTACAGAAAAGCGTAAAGATATTGAGATAAGAAAAAATATCGGAACTGAAGACTGAGTGACCGCTACTATGCGATAGGGATATGCATTCAAACTGGGCCCTAGCGATAAACGCATTAAAGGAACTACCCGTGTGAAATATCAATCAATCCTTGTCCTCGTCATAAGACCGTTTATCTCCTAGCATATTCTTTCAAAACTTTTACTTCTGTTATTAAGTTAAAATTCTTATGCTATAATACCTACAAAATTATCAAATATTTATATATTATCATGTAATATTATAAAATCAACAAAGTCAAGCCAATTTTAAAATATTGTATATAATTATACAATGATTAATTATTCATTATACCAGTGACTCGGTAAAGAGAGAAGCGACGGGATCTTTCGGGGTTCGGAGTTCCTCAGCTGAATGCCCTCATCTATACACCAAGGCTGTCACTCAGACTCAAACTACTCATTTACAAAGTAATACTACGACCATCACTCCTACCCGGTGCACCTCTACTACACTTCCTATACCCAACAGCTCTGAAATCACTACAACAATCCCAGAACAGCACAATTCAGAAGATCTGCAGAGGAACGTCACTAGAAGGACATAACATGACGCATATTCACAAGGAACTACTGCTAGAAACTGTAGAACACCACATCACGCGGTGGCACATTAAGTTTTTGAGTTACCCCACCCCCCCTTCCTGCGAGGTGGTAGGGCAAGGAAAGCTCCTAAAACCCTATAAACATCACTCTTAAACTCCTATCTTCCCTTGCATCTCCCCTCCCTTCTCATCTACTATTTTTTCGACTTCTGACTGTTTTTTTATTATTTTCTATTATCTTTCGTCTATCACTATTATTTTTTTTTTTTTTTTATTAATTTGTTGATATTTACAACTGTATAAAAAAATACAACCAGTAAATTTGATCATAATGACATATGATATGATACAGGATGTAAAGAAACTACCCAGTAGTAGAACTCTAAAACAGTTTACTTTATAAGGTCACGAGGCCATCTTCTTTTCAGGC
>NW_027113242.1:371061-372415 GCF_000696795.3 Halyomorpha halys | reverse complement strand
TATATTTAGTTATTTAGTGAGTTAGGAGGTTTAACAATACAACAAATATTAGATACCTACAAAAATATGGATACCTAGTATTATTTACTTCTCAACCTAGGTCCTCACTGCTCCTAGATGTTCTAAAGGGGGTCACTATTCCAGTGTTACGAGTTTGAAATGTTTTTTATTGCCTGTGCAACTATTTTACTTAATCCGTAGTATCATTACTATGCTATTAAATTATTATTACCCGACTATAAAGTATAGGAGTCGGTAGAGACATCCTGGCGCCCTTCATAAAATATTGTGGGGGAGGGGAGGAGAAACTGCCTAGCCATCGGTGCATATAATGCAATCAGTAAAATCATGCACTATATTCTTGCTACGTTTCTTCAAATTCATGTCAGAAAATTCAAATCCAGTACCTAAACAATTAATGTGGACATGGCGTTGGGAAATATGAGGCAATTTAATTGAAGTAAGTTTTGGAAGCACCGTATTTAGAAGACAATGGAGATATACTTAATCATACTTTATACTCGAGGCGAGATTACATAAAGCGACTTTGTCTTCATAAAGTTTCCGAGGTAAGCCCCGGTTTACTTAAGCAACTTTGTAAGACTTTTTATTTTTGTTCTCTCAACCACACAGCTTTTTCGAGTTGGATAATCTTCCACTCCATAAAGAAATTTACATTATGCAATAATACTTATCAATATGAAGTGCACTGCAATTTAGTCTCATCTTCAGAATAATTCTCTGCAAAAGGTTTATAAATATTGTACTGATACAAAAGAAAAAATATAATAATATCTAAGAGTGGATGGTTAAGGTAAGATCAACAATAAAACTAGCAGTTAGTTATTTTGTTTTATTTTAGTAGTTTAATATTTTTTTTTTTTAATATTTTCAGCGAGAAGGATGCGCTGGGATCTTTTGAGTTCTGTTCTACCCCACACATAGTGGATAGAGTGGGTCCAGGGATCCTCAGGTCGATTGTGTAAAATATTGTATATAAGAGCGTAAATGTGACTAGAGATTATATTATGTTATTTTATTTATATCCCATAGACTCATACATTTTTAATAGTAATTATACATAGTTTTCATTAAAGTAATCAAAAATTGGGTTAAAATGTCTTGTTAAAGCCCAAAAAATTTTTTGATTTCTGTTTAGGTTAATTTTGTTTTGACAACTTTCCAAGTGACTTTTAATTTTGTTAGTTGTAAGTTTATGTTTATTCATTTATTTTTTTTTAACTATAAGTATTTTTAATTTGTAAATAAAAATAAGGGATATAAGGAGGTTCTACGTTTATAAGTAAATTGCGGAGGTGTAACACGTGCGGAGCAATACCGAAGGCAGTGGCGC
>NW_027113242.1:363403-366556 GCF_000696795.3 Halyomorpha halys | reverse complement strand
TTGGGTGGTTAGGGAGTTTATTATGGAAGGAATAATATCGGGTTCGGGCTAGATCGGTTACATAAGGAACATTTAGGTCTTTATGGATGGTTTTCCATCTATTAATTGATTTATTTTTTCTCCTCTGTTTAATCAATACAAGGAGGCCCCTCACCTCCAAATATCTAGTAGAATGCATATGGAACACACAAAGCAAAACATCAGATAAATATTTCAGCGTATACCTTCAAGTACCATTAGTATAAAAAAGTAATATCCAATCTGAATTATGCAACCATACGTAATGTTATTTTTTTTTGTATTTATTTATTTAATATTATTATTATTTTTTACTTCTCTTTTATTTCTTATTTTGTTATAATTTAATTTATATTTTTGTAAATATGATGTGAATGAGCTCTATCATCCATATTACCATTGTCTAAAAATATGACAGAATGTAATATTACAAAGTAATAATATAAAATAAATTAAAGTCAAGTATTTATTATAATATCTGGCAATGCTCCGCAATCACTAGATTGGGTAGGTATAATAGTACGATAGAATATAATTGAAAGTTTAATGTCAATCGATATATTTAGTTAAAATTAAACATACGTTAATATTTTTATTCACAGATTGAATTATTAAAATTAAATCATTAAATTTAAATTATTAATTGTTTACTATAACTATTTAGTTTACAGTGTTAAAAAATAATATAGTAAAAATATTAAGTCTATATGCACTTTAGTAACCGCTTTCCATAAAATTGAAATACAAAAATTTCGGTCTCATTACTAATATAGCTTCAATAAGAGTCTATGGAGACAATTAACAATCATCTATGATTATTATCATCTATGATTATTATCATCTATTCATTATTATAATTAAGAATTGTTCGTGGTGTTGTTTTATTGTTGTTTTAAGTAATAATAAATAATAAAAAATAAACAAACCTCACATCTTCACAAATAATAATCGGAATTCTGTTTTTTTTTTACTGATAATTTAATCACCATTAAAATAATATTAATCAAAAACCAAAAGAAAATTATGTTAATGCTAGTTAGAAGAGCATATATTCTGCTTTCAAACGGTTCTAGTAACATAGGATTTAAAATAATGATCATCGAAAAAAAAGATAATAATTTATTTGAAAAATTGGTATTTAAGGGTTTGAGACGACGTTAAAATGAATATGACTTACTTTTCCTAAAAAAATGTTTTGATAGCTTACTTGACTTGAAGGCTCATTCTGTTTTTATAATATTTTGTGAATATAATATCGTTTAATGGGATTTTTTTTTCTTATTCTTCAGAAAGAGACAAATCGATTGTATATATATTGTGTATGATAGCCGTGAAAAACTTCTGAAAATTTCTGAGTTAGGCACCAGAGTGTTGTCTTAACTTTGTTTGTTTTTTTATCGGAGAAATCAGGGATTTCAATATAGGAACTAGAGCCCAAGAGGAGAAAAAAATCAATTATTTCACCTCAATTTTTAATTACTTAATTGAAAACGAGTCAAAATTGATGTTTGCCAAAGTATAGGTAGGGAGAATAAAAAATGACAGGTGTTTCAAAACGTTAAAAATAATTAATTTTATACTCGGAGCTCTATATCTTTACAACTACCAACATGGAAAATATAACATAGCATAATTTAAAGTAGGGTAAATTTGCTAGGTTAGTTCGGAAATTTATCATGGAGGGATTGGTATCTGGTTCTGGCCAAATCGGCAACATATGAAATAGTACAAGAGCCCAAGAGGAGAAAAAAGGCAGTTATTTCATCCCAATTTTTGATTACTTTATCGAAAGCTATGCATAAATAATAGTCGTAATTGATGAGTCTGCCAAGTATAGGTAGGGGGAATAAAAAATGGCAGCTGTTTCAAAGCGATAAAAAAAAAGAAACTAATTTTTCATTCGGAGCTCTATATCTTAAAAAGTAGGAACAACACAAGAAAACCTAAGAGAAGATCATTTTAAGAAGAGTAAATTTAGTAAAATATGAGCCCTAATAGTGTTATTTACGTTAAATAGTTTTCGAGATAGAGCTTTTTAAAAAGCAACACTTCATAAAAATTTTTTATATGCGACGTAATGAAAGATCAGTAGTTAGTGAATTTATTTTGAAAAATGTATATCTCAATAACCATTTGACGTACAGATGACTATTAGCACTCAAATTAAATCAAGTTTAATGAGCTATAAAGTAGTTTATTATGTTTATGTTCGTAGGAGTAATAGTTTACATGAAATTCGCTAAAATATATTGATTTATAGTTGTTCGGACAAATTTTCATTTGTCAAATTTACATTCCTACGTGAATATCATAAAAAGTACTATCCCTACGAAGATAAGTGTCATAAACTACTTTACATTAAGTTAAATTTCCTTTATTTTGAGGGGTGGCAGACATATCTGCGTCTAATGGATATATGGTCAAACATCTAACATTTTATACGAACAACTAGAAATTAAAATTTTGTAAGTTTATTTTGTCAAATATCAACTAAAACCTAAATATAAATATAAAACTAAAAACTACTACTCCTACAAAGATAAACATAATTAAATATTTTGTAGTAAAGTTAACTAGCTTTAATTTGAGTGCTGGCAGACATCTGTACGTCTAATGGTTTCTGAAATGACGTTATTCATAAATCAAATTTATTGTCCGGACAACTATAAATCAATTTATTTTAGCAAATATCATGAAAACTACTATTTCTACGAAGGTAAATGTCATAAACTTCTTTATAGTCAATTAAACTAGCTTTAATTTGAGTGCTAATAGACATCTGTACGTCACATAGTTCCTGAGATATAGATTTCTCAAAATAAATTAACTATCTACTAATCTTTCAGTAGATGTTTAAGAACTATTGGACGTAAATAGCTGTTTTAGGGTTATTATGTCAGAAAATTTAATCTTCTTTAAATAATTTTCTCTTAGATTTTCTAGTGTTGTTGGTAGTTTTTAAGATATAGAGCTCTGAGTGAAAAATTAATGTTTTTTAAGGTTTTGAAACATCCGCCATTTTTTATTCCCCCTACCTATACTTGGCAGACTCATTAATTTTGACAAGAAATTATACATATTTTACACTTTAACCCTAGCAGCACCAAGGTAGTATTCATTACGGCCTACTCCAAG
>NW_027113242.1:338095-362833 GCF_000696795.3 Halyomorpha halys | reverse complement strand
AATAATTTTTCGTACTCTTCCTCCTTATCAAATATTTTTCAAATCAATTCCAACATGTTGGTAGATAAATTTTAGGCAAATAGATTTTTTTCCTTGTCTGTAAAAATTTTTTTGAGAGCAGTATTAAAAAAAATCAGAAGTGAGGGCTCGGCGAGCCCCCCCCCTTGGTGCTTCTAGGGTTAATCATGGTCATATGAATGAGTCTTTTGTAGTTAGTTGGAAGTTTAGACTGTTAGTCTAGTAAGTGTTAAATTAAATTAATTTTAATCCTCCAGTTTTGACACCATTCCTCAAGGGTGGGTTAACAAATTTAAAAAATAAATTAAAGCAGTGTTTTGGAGGAAACGCGCGTATAGAGTAAGACGAACGTACGTATTTCTTTCTATTTGATATTTGGTTTCTAAATTTTTAAAATTATTAAAGTGTAAACTAAAATCTAAATTTCACTCCGTTCGAATCGCAGAGAGAACAAGATATACTCAGGGAGTAGCCTCGATGTTCTGTGGCTGGTGGAAGAATGTCCTTTGTCTTTTCTCGCTCTAATCGGCTCTCATTTAGTTGCCGCCTCTTTACATTCGTTACTCTGTCACCAATGACCAAAGGACTTCCCTAATTCAATTAACCTAGTTTTTATATTTTCACTATTCAATTAACTAAATAAAATACATTTAGTTAGATACATTATTGTAAATTAAGTCGAAATTAAACAATAAAACACAGCAGTTTGAATCACACGCAAACCAAAACATTTCAAGGCCAAGTTTTATACCTTGATCCATGCAAAAAAATTCCCAAAAATGATGATTAGTTACTAACCAGTTTCTTGAGAAACTTTAACTTTTTGTTTAACATAATCTTTTAATGTCAAAATGATTATTACTTTATCAAAATCGATCTTTCATATCATCGAAACAGAAAACCTTGTGATTTGACTGTTTCTGTTAAAAATTATTTTACCTACTGACAATCGACCACCAAATAATAAAGTATGTCACAAAAAAATTTAAAGGGCAATCTTCCATAATTTAGGCAAATGGTATCAGAGAATCAGGTAAATTTAAAGTAGGAGAGTAGTAAAAAATAAATTCACAAGTTATTGTAGCCTAGAATTTCTTTTTTTACTCTCTCCTTGGTTTATCCAGTCCCTGATTTATTCCAAAAAATTTTGAATTATAAGTTGAATTTTCCTGGTTTTAGAATTTGACGCCTCACCTAGTCGTCAAAATAACTTCCCATATATTTTTTTTATTGACTAACTTTCTTCCCTAAATGTTTCGGAATACTTCTTCATAATCTCGTAATCTCTTTTCCTACATTAATAACTACAAATCTGTACATGGAGGTTCAGGTGCGCTATCCATTGTAAACAAGAACTATTACTAGACCAAAGGTTGTGCAAGAAGGTGATTTACTCAAAATTATGCTCAAACGCAAGATTTTCCCCTAAACACTCACAGCCAGATTTGAACTCCAGGTCCTTGGAGTTAGTAATATATTTAAATAAACTTCATTTTATCTGATAAAATTTTATTCAAAACACATTAATTAAAAGAGGACTTTTTTATTTTATTTATTGATTCCCATATTATATTTGGTTGCAGGTGAGAGAACTGGAAATGAATTTCACACACGGCTGTTTGTTATGAAGCTTCCATTGAAGGTAATGCAGATAAATGTTTTAAATTTGCATCAACTTAACAAAAAAAAAATGTTTTTTTTTTTATCATTACAAGACAAGTAAATTATTTATATTATTATAAACAGAGTAGAATTAGTAATGAGATGGTGGTCATCAACCATTATTTTAAAAACTGTTCATTCTTAGTTCTTCCCAAAGGACTTTAAAATGCAAGGTAATTCAGAATTTATTTCCAATTTATTATCTGAAGGAAATAATAAATTAGAAAAAAAAAAAGAGGAACTTGTGTATTCTTATTTCTTGTCACATTATACATTGTTTGTATCTTGTTTTTATTTAGCCCTGACGAAGCCCTGCAAAGTAGGGTTAATCGTTGGTTACCATTAATATAATAGTTTTTTTTCACCATTTTGTACCGCCACTCAGAGTATCTTCTTACTAAACAGTTTTATTTTTCTTCTTACTTAAAAATACTTCTTTAGATTACCTGAGATGTAATAACGATCTAAGTATCAGATAACGATCTATAGCATTGTTTTTAGGCCAAAAATAGACCATTATAACAAAATTTAATTCGTAATATTATGGTTGCAATCGGGATAGTTCGTCCGGTTTCGGTTTTTTCCGATTCGAATCTGTGTATTTTTCTTCTTTTTCTGTTTTTTTAATTCATAATTTTCTTTCATATTTTGTATTACATATTATTTAGTACTTATAACAGTAAGAAGATGTTATATACTTCGTATAATAATATTAAATGTACATTAGGAGACGATGTTTTTAAACATTCGTCATTCATGCTGTCGGATTTACACATCCGATTTTGTAAATTTATTTAATCACATTTTAGTGCCCCGTTAATTAAGTTTTTTTTTTTTTTGTTTTTTTTCGAACCCTCTAAAACAGAAATAAAAAGTGAATTATTAAGTGCATTACTGTGAAAAAAGAAAAGTGATTCGTGTTGTGTCTTACCTTTTACTACCTTTGGTATTTTAAGGTTACCTGTTATATTTAATTTTACATATGAGCTATCCGTTCAAGAAGCTATTTTGAGTCCGGAGGTGAGGGGCCTCCTCGTGTTGGTTAATTAAGACAACGTGAATCACATAGTAAAACACTACTTGTTCGACCACTAAAAGACACCTTTATTATACTTGCCAGTGTCCGTCGGAAGGACACGGTCAAATTTGTTTTACCACAACCTCATAGAGATCCAGAGCAAGGCGTGAGGAGAAGACGACGGCACCCTTGGACTGCACACATCAGTGGCGCATGCGACGACGAACAGCCATCACCACAGGACCGTGAGAGACAACCATTCTTTCTGTTTTACTTGCCCCTTCAAGGATTAAATTTGTACAGTTAATAAATTATATGATTACATTCAGTTCCAGAATGTCTCACAAATTATTTTATACAGAGAGAGAAATGCTTTATTTAGCCATGCTGCTCAAATACATTTGATTGCACAATACCCGACACACCAACCAACCCATGATAAGACATAACATACAACATGTTTATACAACATATTCACATGTTATAACAGTCACAATCAATATGATTCTTTTTTGTTTTAAAATGCCCGAATATTACCCAGAAATTTACAAAAAATAGTATTCACACGGCGCAGCGATGAAGCGAAAACATGAAAAGACAAATTTTTGTTATAAAGACCACCCTAACATACACATAAGCCTAATGAAGTTCCTGCCTCTTCAAGCCTAAATTCCCCTAGTTCTGCTATTTTTTTCCGCCCAGGAAAAAAAACAAAAACATTTTTATAAATTAAATACACTTGGCGGATGTGAGAAATATTTTTATTGCAGTCTCAGTGGCGCTTGAGATAATGTGAGATGTCTCACGAAAAGGGACGCTTACCCAGAGCTGCTAGAGTGGTGGAGGGGGCGAAGTATAGAAGGAAGAGACTGTGAACTACAGATTCCAAGATGGGAACCAGTCGCCCTCTAGCAGCTTGCAGACCCGAAAACAATTAACGTGAGAGAAATTCTCATGCAGCGACCAATGACGGGTTAAATCTTGTTCATGTATCTCCGACGAAAACTGGAATTTCAAATTTTGCTCGATCGCAATATTTACCCCTTACTGTATGTTTCATATATAGGTAAGTGAAAGTGAAAAAAAGGAAGAGGCCTTTAAAACGAAGTATTTGGGGGGACTGAGTATTTCAGAGAACTGGAAAACATGAAGCGAGCTAGTAATTAACGCTAGATAAACGTAGAGCAGTTAGTTAAAGTGAGTCAACATTAATTACGCTGAAGACTATCCTCCTTATGGAAATAGTGATTACTATACTAAGAAGGCTTCAACGTTTCTACTTGCATTAGCTAGGCTGCATCAACTGAGTTATTTCAGTCCTTCGATCATGTATGAAAATTATCTAAGAAACTTTGTTTTATATTTTTATAAAAATATGTGCGCGAACTGCATTCATAAAATACAATTCAAGTGATAAATTGCGGAGAATAAGATGGGATTCCTAAATGATTAATGAAAACTCAACTGGTACACTTACTCAACCTCCACTGGCTTAATACTAGTGACGTGGTCAGAGGACTGCGCTGGGATCTCGATGGTGCTCTACCCCTCATTCGCATGGATAAAGTGGGCTGCACAGGTCGAGAGTGTAAATATAGTATATAATAGGATAAATGTGATTAATGATTTGATTTTGTTGTTATTTTTGTCCAAGATATTACTTGTTTTGTCTTAATTTTAAAATTTTACTTTATATTACTGTATCATTAAATTTTACTTATTTACTTATATTTTCATGAACTTAGTTTGATTATGTTTATTTTATTTTTCTTCCGGTTTATATACATGTAGTGATTTTATTATTATTTATTTTTTTTTTAATTTAGGTATGAATATTACTTTTTTTTGTAATAATAATAATTTATAAGATTAGCACATAGATCAAGGTTTATTTAAAAAAAATATTTATATTAATAAACAACATAAGTATTTAAAAATTAAGGTGTACAGTCAGCGTATGATAAAAGAAAGAAATATTTCTCTTTTTATCACAAATTTTTCCCATTTTTACCAAACCTCAACATATTAAACTAAAGATCATGAATACAATTAAAAAACTATAACCTATACAATTAAAATTAGTAGATTGATTTACATTTCATTTATTGTGTAATATGTTTAGGTAAAAAAATTGAAATAAAAATTTGTATTATTTTTTATTTTTATTTTTATTAAGAAACATTAGTTTCTTAATGGCTAAATCCAGAATTTCAATCGCTCAGAACCTTTTCAGGACGAAACCGAACATTTTGAAAAAAAAAAATATGCTGTTTGCTAAATCGGATTTGGAAATTTTTACTACTCGGTCCCGGGGATTTTACTACTCCTGCTCTTCCTGGTTCTACGTAATATTGTTTACAACGCTGAACTCTTCCTGTTGTTTTGAGGGTAAGCTTGATGATAACTTATCTTTTTGTTTTTTAATAATTTCCTATGTAGCCTTTATTATTATTGGTAACATATGAATAACATAAGAAGTGACAGTTATTCTGATGTGGCCCATTAACCTTGAGCGCTGAAGACTGGCTGGGAGTAATCCTTGATTGTAATCTTTGATCTTAAATATTAGCAAGAGTAAATTTCCTAAAATGGTGTGAATTATGAATTTATTTTTATTTTTAATTCCTGGATCGAATTAATTATTTACACAATGACAGGCCAAAGTATCCAGATATTTTCTAAAATTTTCTCTATTATCAACTAGAAATAAAGAACTGTTATTTTTTATGGAGGAACTCTTTGATTTGCTAATACACAGTTTACCGATCAGTCTAACAGACAATAAGAAAATATATGAAAGACAATTTTTTGAGACAAGTATGAAATTAAATTCAATTTTTTCTTTTCTTTTTTTTTCTTCCCTTTACGACTCTTAGAGTTGACAATATCCAGCCAAGGTAAAATACAAACGATGTAGGATTCCCAGTGAGTCCAGAATAATGGTTTTCGCTATGATCTGAAACTGGTTCCTCTCAGCACCCATCTCTACCAAACAAATACTTGTTCCTCTAATTCCGAACCTAAGCCCTTTCTTCGAAAATGGTCTTTTGCCGAATTCCTCTGTATACTTTTCCAGTAAGTAAGGAATACATTTTGTATATATTTTGATCAGGCAGTCCCCATCTAATTTATGGAAGAGTAATTAAGATTGCTGGTAAGTTATATTGCTGAGATGAGATGATGATAATGTAGGGTCACAACTTTGGGTGTTTTGACCAGACCTTCCTCAAATTTTAAGCTATGAAGGAATTGGATCCAGTTCTCGGTATTATATCAGAAGGGATTTAGTTAGAAAAGTGATATTGAGAAAAACTTAATATATTCAAATATAATGAAATAACTGGTGAAAAGAGGGAGGCCGAAAATAATATAATAAGGTTAGTTGGTAAGTAAATATTGATTTGGGGGAAAAAGTAGGCTATAGGTGAAATGTAATGAGGGTCGTCATTTGGGTTGGTAGAAATGTTCTTACTTGTGTCTGTGGCTCGCCTGGTCGCCAGGTGGATGGTGTGTCGCTGCTGCTGAACGGAGGTGGCCATCCTCTACTGCTCCGTACCTCGCTCTATGCTGGAGGTACTTATCCAGACATACTTAATTCACCATGGTACCAAAAAGAAAAAGAAAGGCTCATGCCACCCTCCAGAGCACACCCCCACTCACCTCCGCCCTTTTGGTGTCTAATTATCACCTTATCCTCTAGGTGGTGCTGGATTCCATGGACATCATAGAGGCATATGGCGCCCCCCTCTAGTCTTTGTGACTGTACAGTCCAGAAATACAGAAACCATATATAAATGATACTCCTGTGGACTGAACATCGGGTTAGTAAGAAGATGAATGATACTCTCTTACTTGAGATGGGATACCTGTTCTAATAGGTTCAACTGCTGATTGGTGTGCCATTCTGAGTACCCCCATTGCCACACTCGCTGCCTGTTTAGTTGTACATCTCTAGGCTATGGCTGGTAACTGAGTTAGACCCAGCTTAGAGGTCCCTGGAGAGTCTTCACGTCCAAACAGTGCGGGATTACCCCTCCAATTAGCTGGTGGAGTGAGGCACAGAGTCAAATACATGTGTACAATCGAGTGATATCTACTCGCTAAGACCGTTTGGATTAATGACTGAATCCTATAGGTTGCATTGAACATGCTGGATTAATGCATGAGATTAGGATCTGTCTTATTTGCGAGTAACAATTGTATAACTGACCAGAGTTGTGTTAAGGAAGAAGGCTTATGTTAAAGCGATTTTAACGCTAATTAGTCCACCTGAGTTATGTTATGAACTTTTTAAAAAAAAATTTTTTATTTAAATACAAAAAATAAATGTTATTTTGTAATTTGAATTTGGTTGTGTAAAGTGTCGGGTTTTTTCTCACAGGTTTCGGGTGGGTTATACATGAGTGCCTATAAAGTTTTATAAGCTTTATCTATATAACTTTTGATAATCCTAGGAGCAGCAAAATATGTTTATTTATTAGTTTAATAATTTTAGACTCTTCAACCACTTATGCCTTTTTATTTTAGAAATAAAAATTATTTTCCTGCTGCCTATTTATTATTTTTTAATACTCCTATGTTAGTACTCCAAACTTCCTCTCGTTAAATATCGTATACACAGCAACCAGTCAGGATGTGTAGTATTGTTAAAGGTACCCCACATGATATACAATTCGGCGGTCCTTATAAGGTACTCATGTATTACAGTGTGTAGTTGTAAACTACTGAGGGTTCAATAATTTTAAGTTAATTGCCCTTTGTTTAAACCAAATTGACAGCCATTTAGCGAGTTTTTTCTCTCTGACCCAAGAAACTATTTCTCCTTTGATGAATAGATCAATTACCATCATTAATAGCTTTATTTGCCATAGACTCAGCAAGTTCATTCTCTTAGATGCCCCAGCGACCAAGTAGCCACAAAAATTGAACCACTTTAAAAATAAGTATATATTTAAATATTTAAGTTCTTTTGATTTTGTTATTGTACCGACAGGGTATAGCAACTTGAAATATTGTTCAGGGATGTGCTAAAGGGAAGGGAAATATGTTTTGAAGTCTATCTTGTCTAAAATCATTGTTTTTATGGTGCAAATAGGTGTGTAATTCTGTAGCATAATTAGACTGTCTTTCTTGTTTTCATCTCGAGGACTCAAGGCGAGGATTAAACAACATCCTACGGTGTGGGAGGGGGGGGAGGGGAGGTTAGGTTTTCATTATAGCAAATGGCAGCTCTGTCCCTGTTTTCAGTTTATTTAGGGCTGAGCTTGTTATTTTCTTCTCAGGAAAAAATAAACTTATAATAATTTTCGTTATATTCGCAAGTTAAAGGAAAGAATTATTGATTATATTAATTTAAAGAAAAAAAACAGGAATTAAAATCAGGAATAAGGAAATTTTGGTGCCTTTTTACACTTGTAATTAGGGACCTATGGGTTTTGTGCCACCCAACCAGTTGACCGTTGTACAAAGATTAGTGTATGCCTAGGATATAGACACATAGATATGGGATATAGATATGGTTTACAATACTCGATGAAAGTTATATTAGGCCAATATGTTAATTAAAGTGGTTTATTTCGTATATTGTCTTCTTCTTTAACTATTCGCTGGACGAAATGATTTACAAATCATGAATGGTGCGTAACGCAGAACAAACAGATTTCTGAACCTCTGTGGTGCATTGTAGCGTAACAAGTTAATGGACCACAAAGAGGTACCTCTTCCGGTCACCTAAGGGCTTCGGTAGCCAATTAACCTGCCAGCTACAGGTATGCTCTCTGCACAAATGTAACCTACACCTGATAAATCGCCATCCAGGTCATGCACACAAACTTTAAATATGTTAAAGGGCGCCATTAAGTGTTTTGTGTAAATGTTAAATGTTGTGAAATGTTTTGTTTATAAACATCGGTGTATGTTTAGTAAATAAGTAACAATATTAAAATATATTACTGTACAACATAAAAAAAAAAAAGTACCACAATAACAGACCTTTTTAGCTCTTTGGCTCTTTTACTATCATTATCTAGGTTTATGTGAAGGATAATATTAATTATCCTTGCAAATTAAATTATATCATGATTATCACGATATAATTTAATTTGCAAGGATAATATTAATTATCCTTGCAAATTAAATTATATCATGATTATCACGATATAATTTAATTTGCAAGGATAATATTAATTATCCAACTTTGTACAAGCTAGGTATCTGATTATATATTTTACTATATAAATTTAATAACAAATTTTAAATAACCAAATTTCGATGCAGGCTCAAGGATAAAACCTATTGAGACAGAAGCAATCACCGAGGCGCCATATTCTTGTTACTCCAGTCAATTGGGACTGGAATTTCAATATCAGCTTATTACCACTCCCATACTCCGCTAGGCCTGTTCGACGGAATCACGGAGTCTTCTCCGGAGACTAGAGAACATAGAGTAACCTGACGGTAAGGGGAGCCTCTGGAAATATTATGAAAGCAGGCCGAGCCAAGAGAACGTTCATCAGAAATTTCCTGGGCTGAATATACAATCAGATTCCTTGTTCGGAGATAGAGAGCGCTGTTGGGGCCGGATATTCTCACTGATAAGTATTTGTAACTGCTAAGTAATCACAGTTCAAAACAAAATTAGTTTTTACAGTTATATATAGTAGCCACGCCCTGAAATCATTTTAAAAAATATTCAAGAGACTTTCGTCGAAATGAAACTTCTTATTGAAAGATTATTGATTGACCGTGTGTATAGATGAATGGAATATGGTTCGGGTGCGGTAAAAAAAAACTCAAACAGTAGATAATTATACTATTTTATTGAACCAACGTTTCGCCCCACGTTGCAGGGCTTCGTCAGGGCTAAAAAAGATACAAACACTATAGTTATAAAAAGGAAAAAAGAAAAAACATAAGTGTAAAATAACAGGGGTATAAAATGAAAAGTAAGATATAATAAGAAAAATTAAAGGTTGTAAATAGTAAATGAAAAGGGTAATAGTAACAGATAGATAAGAGAAGAAATATTAAAGAAAGTACAAATAAAGAGATGAAAAAAAAATAAAAATACAAATCAAATGATGAGACAGAATGCATACCTATTTTGACGGCAGTCAAAGACAAAGTGACAGTTTGTATTGGGAGGAGTGGAGATGGCAGTTATGCCACAATAACGAAAATAATTTTTAAAGTAAACATATTAAAAAAGTATTTAAATTAGGTGAACAATAAATGGTAATATACATAATAAGAGGAGAAGAAATATTAATAAAAAAAAACAAAAAACAAAGGAAAAGTAAAGTATAAAATAATGGGACACAATGTGTGTAAGTGATTAAGAAACAAAATATACCAAATGAGCGGGGATAGAGAAAAGTGTAAAATATAATAGAAAATTAATAATAAAGTAATTAATATAAGTACATTTTTTTTAGCCCTGACGAAGCCCTGGAACGTGGGGCGAAACGTTGGCTCAATAAAATATTACAATTATCTACTATTTGAGTTTTTTTTACCGCACCCGAAACTTCTTATGTTCTAGCACTTGAATTTTAATACTTTCCTTACTATATATTCAATTTATATCGTTAAGCGAAAGTGGAAAGTTCTGAGTACACTATATTTATATATTTATAAAACATATTCCTTATACATCTTCTCATTCATTTTTTTTTCTGACCCTGGCCTTATTTACTTTAATTTGGGCAGTAAATAGAACCACTGAATACCAATCTATACTAAGCAGAACGGAATCTCATTCAGAACGTAATCAAATCCGTACCAAAAGTGTGTAAATTAGGCACTTGGAACTTGCCAATTACATTGTAAGTAAATTCACTTAGTGTGAGTGCTTCAGGAGAGGAAATTGACTTTTAGAATTGTAAATTGCTTCATTGACTCCTCTAGGTAGGTCAGTCGGACACTCTTTTGTTTCCAGGCGCCTTCCAGGCTCATAAAGAAGTATTAGAGTATAGAATTAATTGACCAGTGGTCGTGCAGAAATGCGATCATATTCATCGCGTTCTAGTATTCAAGTTCTCATCCCTAAATCTACAATTTTTTGAATTTTGATTATATATTCGCTGAGTCATAACAGTAATATATAGCCCATTTTTGGAGAGTTTTTTATTTTTTGCTAACGTTCCCCAGCGCACCTAACGCTGAAATTTCCAATGTAACGGGATACTTATTATTTTTTATTTAATATCCTTATTGAAATTTACAACTGTATATTATATAATACATTCAGTAAATTTGATCTTAGCTAAAATGGACTGTTAGAAGCCTGTAGAGAAACTATCCATTGGTAGCACTCTTATGACATTTTAGATTAGCAGGTCTCGTGGCCATCTTTTTTTCAGGCGCCTTGGAGGTTTATCAGGAATGGAAGAGGATGCAAGGTTAGAAACTAGGGGGGTTTGAGTGGTTAGGGAATTTATAATGGAAGGATTGATATCTGGTTTGGGCTAGATCGGTTACATAGGGAACATTAAGGTTTTTATTTATGATTTTATTTGTGACAAAGTAAGGAGCATCGACTTATTATTATAATTGTTTTTACGGATTCTGATATGCGACGGAGTTGGGCGATTTTGGAGTCTATGAGTTTTCAAAAATCGTCGAAAACTGAGGCCGACATAAATTTTTCGTGAATCTGGTTTACTATCAGATATCAGCTTCATTTTTATAGACATTAAATCAAAATGAGAGCTATTGGACAGGGCCAAGACCCGACTGCTATATTGTGGCCTCAACTTGTTATTAAAAAATGAAGAGATATCACTGAGTAATTTGTGCTATCAAACTTGAAAATTTGTCAAACCGTGTGCTAAAAAAACCGTCATAACCAAGGAACAGGCTCATGAAATTACCTTCCTTGTGACTAAATTTGCAACTATTGTTGTTGTTGATTGTTGCTTAAAGGCGTAAAACACTCTGGTCATCAACGCCTATGGCATGATAAAAGTAAAAAAAATGAATAAAAAATAAAAATCGAAGAGGAGTTATAATTTATAAAGAAGGCGGTGTGCTTTTAAAATTCAAACACTAATGTAATTTTAGCTTCCTCATCTGTGAGAGCTTCTGATAAATTTGGGGTTAGTCCTGTTCTGTTTATTATTGGCAAATAGTGAGTACATTATTCAAAAATATGTCTAATCGTATTTGAAAAAAATTATAATCAAGCATAGTCTGTATAACAGAGATCTGACTCAAGAAACAATATAGAAGAGGGTCGTGACGACAATGCTCTGTACTCTTACGTTCCCGTCTTAATATCGTAATCTAGCTAAGAATCATATAAGAGAAATAAAGTTAAAAAATTTGCTATAAAAATAAGGATAATTATTTTTGAATATACACAAGTATTCTAACCTACAATAAAACTGATTTTATAATTTGGAATGGGCAATATCAGAAATTTTCAATACATTTCAGTATTTTTTTAAATTTATTTTATTGAAGAGAATTAATACAATCTGTCCTAAATTAAGGGCATCGACTTGTTCAAATATTCATTTATACAATATACAGAAAGAAAATAATGAAAGAAAAAACAGAAAGAAGAGAAAAAGGAAAACAAAATATAAATTATAATACTACTCACTAAATTAATAGTAACGTAATTTAATTTTAAATAATATTAAAGAAAAAATAAATAAAAGAAAATACTATCATGATTTGTATAAATAAAAATATGAATCTATATAATAAATAAAATAAATGAAATAATAAAAAAAAAATATGTACAAGACAAAGAAAATTAAATTTAATTAACAATAAAATAAATACATATTCATACCTATATACAATATTTACCATTATGCTTGGAGTTTTCTGAGCCAAGCCTTGCACCTCCGTGTGGAAGAGTACGTATAGTAGGGCTCCAAGAGAACCAAGCGCATCTCTCCCAGCCGCGTCACAGGTATTGGAAGCCAGTGGAGACTGAGGGAGAGCGTTTCAGCCGCATACACTCATTACTTCAGTGGAGAAGGCAGAACTCATTAATTCACAAAAGGTCTCAGTGTCAATGCCATTTCAACCTTCGGAGGGAATTGTAGGGAAAGTTTGGGCTGGATTGTGCAAAAGGATTAGGATATTGAGTAAGGTTCTGATGGAAAATGGAAAATTTGGATAGAATAACGTCTAGGAAATAAGGGATGTTGAGAACATGATGTAAGGATTTTTCGTTACGTAATATGAAGCTTTGACTATTGTTCGAAGGACTTTAAATTGAAAGGGCTGGATACGCCTAATATTCAAAAAAATTTTCTGTCCTCTACAGTTCAAATCCGTAGGTCAGATTGTTTCTTTTGAATTGTTCTACTGCCGTGAAAATTTTATTTGTACATTGCTATTGAATAATGATTTCTTTTAATAGGTACAATGGATCAAACGTGTATCGCGGATCACTGCAGAGGAGAGAGAGTGAAACAGGGACAATATCATATTGAATGAATAGGTAAATTGTAGTATGTCTGTGAGCGAACAGAAGAATGATGGGAAAAATATATATAAGAAAAAATTAAATAAATTATCAAATAGGAAAAAAAATAAATTTATTCTATGTAGTATATAGATGATTATTGTTTCAATTAGGAAATGGTAGGCGAAAAAATTGTTTTTGTGTCATGTTAATATATGTATTTTATTTATTCCGTCATGGATTGATGTGTACACGCCGTGTATTGTTTCAACCCAAGCTATTTTGGAAGCAATGTCAAATAAAGGATTCCTAACTGTCATGTAGATCTATATTTTACTATTGAATTTACTTTTAGATATAAGTAGAATCCATTATCCATGGAGGATTAAGAAAAATTCCAACAAATCCCATCAAATCACCTTTACCCTTCGTCGTAAACCTACTGACTGCCCAACAGTTTCATTTAATGATGTTACTCTTACCCCTGTCGAACAGATCCGCTACCTTGGACTACATTTGGACAAGCGATTAACCTGGAATCCTCACACCAGACTGAAAAGACAGGAAACTGCACGTCGATTTTGACTATTACAGCACTTACTAGACAAACGGTCTAAACTTCCAACACATTACAAAAGACTGATCTACATGACTTTAATAAGGCCAATCTGGACATATGAAGTTGAGCTTTGGAGCTCCCCTAAACCTTCTAATTCCTCTCGTATTCAATCCTTACAATACAAAATCCTTCGTAAAATCCTTAATGCTCCTTACTTTGTCACAAATAAAATCATACATAAAAACCTTAATGTTCCCTATGTAACCGATCTAGCCCGAACCAGATATCACTCCTTCCATTATAAACTCTCTAACCACTCAAACCCCCTAGTTTCTAATCTTGCATCCTCTTACATTTCTGACAATCCTCCGAGGCTCCTGAAAAGAAGATGACCACGAGACCAGCTAATGTAAAATGTCATTAGAGTGCTACCAATGGGTAGTTTCTCTACACGCCTGTAACACTCCAATTTAACTTAGATCAGATTTACTAAATATATTATAATGTACAGTTGTAAATATCAATAAATAAATATTAAAAAAAAGATATAGTTCATACTATTAAAAAAAAAAAATAATAAATGGGATCTATGAAACATAAAAATTGCTTGAAGTTTTTAAACTTGTGTAATTTAAGTAACAGTAATTACTCGAATTTATTACAAAATCATTTAAAAATTTATTAAACCAAAATTCCACCATGTTACGTGTAAAGTATTTTAACGTAAAATGAAAATGAGTTAACCTTTAAAAGGCAAAGTTAACCGCTTTGATGGGATATTGGGTGAAAGCTTAAGATTTCTAGGCCAGATAATGCGAAATGGCGTCCGGAGAATGCGAGTGCTGACACCTTGCTTAAGGCTTTGCTGTATATAGTTCAACCCACCCTTGGGATTTATCAATAACCTATCCTTTTTTAGCGTTATTCTCAATATTTATCATGAATAATATTTTTTCTTCTTTTATCCTCGAATTGCCGTACCAAATTTCTTATCTATATACCTATATTAAAGGGAATGTTTGAATCATTGTCCATTAATACTTTTGAATTACTGGACCGATTTACGTGTTTTTTTCAAAATGTTCCCTTCCGCGATGGGTAGGTTTAAATATACTAAATAAAAGAATTCTCAGGTTGAAAAAAAAAATTGTTAAAAAATAAGTTTTTTTGTTATATTTTTATTGAGATTTACAACTGTACATAATAACATATCCAGTAAATTTCATGTAAGACCATAATGACATTTAGAGAAACTAAGCGTTGATAGCACTCTAACAACGTTTTTACTTCAGAAGGTCTCGTGGCCTCTTCTTTTCAGGCGCCTCAGAGGATTATCATAGATGGAAGAGGAAGAAAATTTATGAATAAGAGTGGTTTGGGTGTTTGTAATAGAAGGATTGATGTCAGGTTAGGGCTGGAGCCGTTACATATGGAACATTAAGGTTTTTATGGATGATTTTATTTGTGAGAAAGTAAGGAGCATTGAAGATTTTCTGGATGATTTTGGATTGTAAAGATTGGATACGAGAGGAATTCGAAGGTTTAAAGGAGTCCCAAAGCTCAACTCCGTATGTCCAGATAGACCTTATTATAGTCAAGTAGGTCAGTCTTTTGAAATGGATTAGTCTTAAAAAAAAAAAAGTTATGAACAAAATTAAACGTTCTTGGTGTGTGGCTCAGAAAGAAAAATTTTAATTCTCGGTTATTATGTACCTATCGATTAGTTTCCTTCAGAAGGTTAAGAAAAAAATATCACTGATTCTATTAAACGATATTATATTCACAAAAAAATATAAATATATAAAAACATTATGTGGTTTGGAATAAAGTATGTCGAAAAAATATTTTTTAGGAAAAATCAAATCACAGACTCCTAAATACCATTTTACAATGATTTTTTTTTTAAATTTATTTAATGTAATTTACAACTGTACAAAATAATACAACAGGTAAATATGTTGTATGTTTCATATACACTTGAAAATCTTGGGAAGGAACCAATTGGTGGTATTTCAAACATTAATTTAAATTAGAAGGTCCCATGGCCATCACCTTTTCAGACGCCTCGGAGGATTATCAGGGATTGTTAAGGATGAAAGATTAAGAATTAATGGGTTAGGATGGCTAAGGAGTTTGGAATGAAAAGACACATATCTGTTTTGGGTCAAATCTGCAACGAATGGGATGTTAAGGTCTTTGTGAATGAGTTTATTTGTAACGTAATAAGGAGCATCAAGGATTTTACGTAGGATTTTGGATTGTAACGATTGGATGCGGGAAGAATTTGATGGGTTGGTGGAGCCCCAGAGCACAATTCCGTATGTCCAAATTGGTCTGATTATCGTAGTGTATACTAATTTTTTGTAGTGAGTGGGAAGTTTAGAGCGTTTGTCAAGTGTTGTAGCAATCGGAATCTACGAGCAGTTTCTTGTCGTTTCAGTCTTGTGTGTGGATTCCAAGTAAGGCTCTTGTCAAGATCGAGTCTTAAGTATCAAATATGTTCAACAGGCGTTAGTGGAGTATTTAAAAAGGATACTGTAGGACAGGAGGGCAGAGGTTTACGGCGGAGAGTAAAGGTGATCTGGTGGTAATTATCAGGATTTATTTTGATTCTCCAGTTTTTACACCATTCTGCAATAGATATTATGTGTGCCTGTAGTGTTTCTGATTCATTAGTTGGGTCGTTCAATGAAATTTAAAATTTAATGAAAGTTTTCACCTTGGTTTATTTAGAGAGTTATTAATTTTTTTTTTCTTCCCTGCCTTTTATGGAATTCATACGTTATTAGAACTGTCAGAAAGCAGAATGTCAGCACTTTTGGCCGACATTATTAAATGTTAGATTTATTCGATAACACTACAATACTCATTTAATAAAAGAGAAGCCGCTAAGATCATAAGCTTGGAGTTTATGATTTTACTTAAAATACAACAGAGCAGAAATGGAAACAAATAGCTCGAGTTAAAACTAATAATTAAAATTTCCATGGATACGACCCTTAATTAAGAATGAACCATTGATAAATAAATATCGAATCAATGCCAATTTTAGCTATAAGTTTCAGCAATTAATTACAACTTTTGTCAGTGCAAAAATAATTAAATTAATTCAGGAAAAATATAACGTATCGAAGAATTTCAAATTAGTTTTCGAAAAAAAGTTTTAATGAAACTGAAATTACAAAATTTTAAAGTTTTAAAAAATTTTCTTGAAATGTACCTTAAATTTCGTTATTTAAAATCATTAACCATCTCACCGTTTTACCTTTAATGAGGAATGGATATAGTGAATAAAAAAAAAAAAAAAAATACCATAATTAGTAAAAGGTAAGATTCAACACAAATTACTTTTCTTTTCACAGTAATGCACTTATTGATTCACTTTTATTTCTGTTTTAGAGGGATCGGAAAAAAAAGTGAATAAAAAAAAAAAATTGTTTTTTAAGATATAATACGCATCTTCGGAAATAAGAATAGTGACATAGCCTTATATCTTGTTGGAAAACTAAAGATTTTAGAATAAAAAATGATATATAAAGTTGTAGAAGGATATGACTGCGGGAAGAAACATAATTAAATTAAAATAATGAAAAAACTAGATACAAGAACACAATCTGAATAAAAAGACTGGTTTATTGACGGGATCCGTCCACATGCCCAAATGCTCTCAGTTTGCTGAAATCGCTATGTCATTGGTATTGGCTGGCCGTATCTTATATGCATGCATCCTTTTTGTCGTATGTATTTTTACTATTTTATTGATGCGTTCTTACTGCATATTTTATTATATCATATTTAGAATTGATTTTGGATTTATACTTATAGAATACAAACATATTAAAAACGTTTATATAAAGAAAATATATTGATTTATAAGAAAAAAAAATCTATAGTGAAAATAAAACGATTCATAAGCCTAGTTGCTTACACGTCCATGGGTATAATAAAACATGTTTTGTTTTCTTTTGTTGATATAAGAGTATGGGAGAGATATAAAGATATGGACAACAGCATGGTTTCCAGACCGCTGAATTTAGCGTGTTATGGTGTGGTTGAATTGAGCTTTCGGATCCTAGCTGGGTCGGTGAAAGTTTATTCCACAGGGAGTTTATTCCTAGAAATGATTCATGAAGTTCCTACTCTGGGTCTGTAAGGTCCTCAATGAAATTAGTCCTAGAGCTGAGGGAGTTGAGGCACAGGTCTAAACAGCAGTGACGCCGGTTCAAATCCGGCCTGTGGTCGACTTTTATAACTGTGGCGGTCCCATGAAATAAAAACTTGACTCCCAGAATGGTTTTGAATAGAGCGGTACTCTATTGATAACCTCCTCCCCTCTCTCCTCCAAGTATGTCAGAAAGACCAGGACAGGGGTCATTTAAAAAAAAAAAAAGGTCCGAAATAGAGGAATAGAGCTTTAAAACAAGCATATGAAGTCATTGAAAAACACAGAGAGTATTAAAACTGTGAATTTCTTTCACAAAGGTCTCTTCATAAATTACAAATCTTTGCCAATATTGTGCATAATATTTCAGCTACAATGACCACACTAAATTTATCTAGCTTCTTTATTCAAACTAAATTTATTGAGACAGCTTTTCATCTCTGGCTAAGATTCTATTTGATCTGAAGTAAACTAGTCACTTGGAGAGCTGTAAATAAAACAGATTAAGTTCCTTATTTACTTTTGAAATTTATTCTGTTTGTCTATGACTAGCAAAACTCACTGTATTCATTTTTTTAAGAATCAAAATTGCAATAAATTCTGATTCTTCAAAACCTAATCTACAGGTTAAAATTAGAGAACTATGGAATACTGCTTCAACTCTGTTTTTGTGCGATCTCCATTTCTTCATTATTTAAAGATTTTTTTATTCGATTAATTGATTACGTTATCTATTCATTAAGAGGAAGCTGCATCATCAACTTAAAGGCCTATATTATTATTTTTTATTTTCACAAAATAAGCGTAATAAGATTTATTAATAATATAGAATCATAGGGTGAAAAAATGATTCTGTATTGCTAGACATCATAACTGATGACAGAAATAAATCTTTCCCTTAGACTATGCTCAGACTGGCAAAAAGTTATGTACAGTCAATAACAATACAATAGGTATGTGTCCTCATGTACAAGGAACCCTATGCTTGAAACTCAGCCCATTAAATATACACCTGAAAATAATTTTAAAACACTAGTATTGTATAATTCAAATATTTCCCGGGTTTCATAGTTGGAGGATGTTACCTGAATTAATTATAATTTATCTAAAATAAAACTAAGTATAGTAAACAAAATGAAAATAAAACCTCTATTCTTGTAATAACTATAAAAAATTTATTATATTTGTTTTGCTAAATTGGTTTACAAGAGAGTTGTTGAATTTTAATTATTTTGACTATTGATAAGACTAAGTTTACATGGAATAATAGAAGGTATTATGAGTTACAAGGTGTGATGTTCTATTCGATGTTACGATGGAAGACGGGTTTCTCTCATTTCCTCTCTCATCTTGCCGCTGTCCCTCTTGCCTAGATCTAGTCGCTCATGTTGGGTTGTAATGCAGTAGCAAAAGTGGTGATGCTCTTTGATATTGTGCTTGCTCTTTCACCTGCACAGGCTAATATATCCACAAACTCTACACTTCTATGTATTTGCCAGTAGAGGACAGCATCTCAGTCCTATTAAAAAAAACTGAAGGGGCTTCCTCAAACAAATACCTACCACATTGAACGCGGAAACACGTCTCTGGGGGTCCTAAAACAAATACTAATTACCTAATTAATTTTTTTTATTGATTTTTTCCCCTCCTAAATGATGTATCCTGACTAAAAAGTTATAGTTTAACAAATTAAAAAGCATCAAATTTACGTTATATAAGTAGTTAAAGCTTAATAATACATCACATTTTTTTTTTTATTTTAGTCAAATCTAATATACTATATACTGAACTTAACACGGAAAGGCCTAAAACCATTACTATGGGCCGGTTGCACCAATCTCTGGTAAAACTAAGATTTGTTTAAATTAGATTTTAAATTATATTCTCACTTTGTAATTATATGTAACTTTCTCACTTTGTAACTTTGTAAATATGTCAATAGTAATGTACTAACTTTGTAAATTCAGTGTAAATGACCCTAGTGTTCGAAACACTTAAATAAATAAATTAGATTTTTCCAAAATTTTAATAAAAGTTCGGTAACTTACTGACTTGTTGTTGGTTTACAGTTATGTTAATTAAGTTACCAAGGTTACCAGAAGCTGAGATAACTGTTGTAGATCTTGCTAGTGTTTTCAAAATTCAAATCAAATGTTTGTTGAACTTCATAATTATTATTTTTCTATCAAAGTTATCTGTTTTTTATATATTCATGCATTGATCCGAGAGCTCATTTACGTCATCTTTGCCATGATATGTCAATTAATTATAAATGTTAATTATATTTTTATTAAATGTAGTATAAATAATATGCATATAATAAATTATTATATATTGTTAAATAGAAATACTCCAATATGAAAATGATAAATTAACTAGCTAAACCTGACCCTGATCGAATTTGTTACAATTCTACAATGTTGTTTAATGAGTGTCGTCAGACTTGTACGCTACTACTATTTACAAATAGCAATATATTTATTTATTACCATCCAAACAATTGTGATTGATAAGTTGTATTACATATGCGCTACAATATATAAAATAAATTATATGTATGGCCAAGTTCATTGTATTATAATCTTTTGTGTAAATACGTAAGAAACCAGTCGTTCCAATTAAGACCCACTTGTAAAGTTCGAAAAGTGTAAAAATTATTTTTGGTAATTGTATATTTTTTTTTTAGATTTTCTATAAGATTTTGGATTTGACTTTGTGGAGTTATATCAGAAATATTTTTTCTTTAGTGTGTAGTATTATACCTTGGTATATACATTCAGAGATCGGTATTAGATATTGGTAAACATATTAATGTCATATTTACTTTGATATTCGATTAAATTATAACAAAATAATAAAATGTAAAAAAAAAAATAACAAAATTATTTTTTTTAGCTAATATTTGATTTCTTATAGATATTAAACCTATTCTACACCATTATATTTCTTGAATAAAAATATGAAAATGATAAAGATATGAAATATTTTAAAATTAGCTAAACCTGAAACTAGATCGAATTTGGACCGATTCACGATACTCATTAAATAATATGAGTATCGTGAGACTTGTGCATAAAAACTATTCACAGATAGTTGATATATTATATTATTAAATTTATTAAAATATATTAATTTATTAAAATTGTGATAGATAAGTTGTATTGCATATAGTATCTAGAATAAGCTATATGTATTGGCATTCCCTCGTAAGTACGTTGCATTACAATATTTTGCGAAAATGCAAAAGAAACCAGTTGTTGGCCCTCTAATAAAGTTCGGAAACAGTAAAAATTATTTTTAGTAATCGTAAATTTTTGAGTTACATAGATTTCTAATCGATACTTGTTTCACTAAGATACACTTAGGAGTTATGGGTGATAATTTCTATAATTCATTAAACAATGAAATACATTAGGTAATTAGTATGAATTGTAGAACCATCAAACGTGTTAAGTGTGTTAGAAACTATAAATTTTTAAAATTATTTCCAGATGTTTGTTTTATCGAATGGGCTTTATTTATGTTCCACTATAAATGATTGGCCGTGGCGACCACTGTTATTTTTGTGAACACAGCCCGTGAATTGATGGACGCTCAGCGGAGATATCTCGTTTTAGATTTCTATTATTGCATTGCCTGTTTCTGAAATAATTGCATAGTTGATGAGCCCTTGGGTTATGTAATACTTTGGACCAAGGAGTGGAGGGGGTAGCCCTTCGGTTCAGGTTCGAACGTGTTATCCCCTCAGGCACAACCCTCCCGATATTTGTCCTTTGTGATTCTTTTTTTTAGCAGTAAAGTGTTCGTAAATGTATTTTTAATATTGGTAAATGATCGTTAATCCCAGTTGACAAATGTTGGACTACAATTCAAGCAGCCATCCATATACGAGCATCACCATAAATTTTATTGGTAATTATTATTTTCAACATTATTTATTTAATTCATTCATCATGACCATATGAGAGTATTTTTATTTTAAATTTATAATAATTAAAAATCAGCTTACTTTTTAAAAATTAATTTAATTTATTAAGTGTTTTTTAAAAAGAATTTTTTAAAAAATATTTTATGTTATCCAAAATAGTTCCAGCTTATTCAATTACTATTTTTTTACTACTTTTTTCTTTTATTACGTCTCATAAAACAGTTGAATAAAATTTTCTTTTTGACCATTTGTATGAATGAATGAGTTTAATTATAAAAAGAAATACAAAAAATGGATCAAATTAAATAATTAAGGACATACAGACAATGGACAAAACATCAGTCCGTCGGAGCCTGTATCCAATTTTAACTAAAACAAGTAAATAACAAAACATAAAAAAAAAGTTATATGCTTCAAAAAATCAGTCAGTAATTTAAAAAATAATGTATTTACGAGACAGAACAATAATATCAAACTTGTAACAAACTGTGCTATGGTATTGACCCCTCACATCTTAACCAACTGAACTCTTTCCACTGTTTATATTTGAACAGTATAGTTTAATTTTAGTTTTGTTAAAATTTTAATGGTAATAGTCAAAATTTTAATTCTTAATGCCTCATAGGTTTTTAATTTTTTTTTTTCAAAATTCAACTTAAAAATATTATTTGGTACATTAATACTAAAATAAGACTCAACTCTATAAATATTTTGTTCATTTTGATTGGTTTAAATGAATTTGACTATCTTTTGTACGGATATTTCATGGACTATGTTACCAATAATTGTGGTACATTTTTGTGAAGTTTTTTATTACAGAAAACACAAAAGAAAAAAAAGATTTTTTAAAAAAAATATTAGTAGACAATGGTGAAACTTTCCATTTGGAAATCTTCCTGGATATTTTTTTTTTTTGACGTGACAACGTCTTATAAATCATTTTGCGGGATGCCATGTTAGAAAAAGTGTCCCGTAACCGAAATTGACTTCGTTTAACATATGGATATTATATCATATGTATAAAAATTAATTAATGTATAACCAAGCAAAAATAAATATCTGAATTCAATATGTGAACTGGTTTATTATTTCAAATATATAACATTGGATTGATTTTAATTTATATTTATGTAATATTAGCATAGAGTATACGTTGTCACGGAAATATGTCGCCTATACGGGCACGGTTTTTTTTTTATTTATTTAATGTAATTTTCAACAATACAAAATAATAAATACAATAAGTAAATATGTGGAATGTTTTATTTACACTTGAAAATCTTGAGAACAAACCAGCAATTGCTGCAAGCATTAATTTAAATTAGAAGGTTGTTAAGGATGAGAGATTAAAAACTTATGAGTTAAGTGGGTAAGGAGTTTGGAATGAAAAGACGTATCTCTGCTTTGGGCCAAATCTGCAACGAATGGGATGTTAAGGTCTTTGTGGATGAGTTTATTTATAACATAATAAGGAGTATTAAGGATTTTACGTAGGCTTTTGGATTGTAAGGCTTGGATGTGGGAGGAATTTGATGATTTGGTGGAGCCCCAGAGCTCAATTCCATATGTCCACATTGGTCTGATTATATGTCTAATAGTGTATAATAATTTTTTGTAGTGAATGGGAAGTTTAGAGCGTTTATCAAGGAGGTGTTGTAGCAATTGAAATCCACGAGCAGTTTCTTGTCGTTTCAGTCTAGTATTTGGATTCCGAGTAAGTCTCTTGTCACGATTCCAGAATATTTAAATATAGTTCTCCAAATTTGAGGCCTCAGTTATAAATGTAATACGTTTTTATGGGTTCAACTGAATTTTACTTTCTTTTTTTAAGGAGGATACCTATCACGAGGATCATGTTCCAGTATCCAGTAAATATATTAGCCAGTAATAAAAACCTTTCAGGAATTTTTTTGTATAAAAGTTATAAAAGAAAGATGATTATCTTCGATGATTATATTTCAATAACTGAAGAAAGATGATTGTCTCTCTTTTATATCTTTTCGGTTATTGGTCTTGCTTGTATAGATTAAAATGTTACTTTCAATTTATAATCTAACTCAAAAGTATATTAAAACTATAAATAAGTTGACGAATATCAAATATAATTTTCACTCTTTCCAAACTTTACTAATGGGCCTTAATTGAAACTACTGGGTTCTTATGTATTTTGGCAAAAAGTTAATATATCGTACTTACAAGGAAATAATATAGCTAATTTTAGATATTATAGGATGTATGTAATACAACTTCTAGCTAGCTTACGATTTAGCTAGTTTAAAAATATTTTATTGGAGTTCTACTCCAGTTTGAATAGATTCTTCACATGTCTGTATCATGCCATTATATAACTACTATCAAATTTACTTTTGTATGTATTTTAATACAATCATCGATATCAATAATTAAATTTAAAAATATATATTTTTCTTATATTAATAATTTTCGTTTTGGAGAATTTTTATTAAAAAAGTATACTAATTTATAATAGGCTTATTACATATAAGAAATTAAAAATTAGTTAAAAAAAAAATAATTTTGTTGTTATCTCCGAACTTTACTAGTAGATCATAATCTGACTGTACGTAACTGTTACGTTACGTAATTTTCGTAAAATGTTGTTATATAGTTTAAGTAGGAGACAATTACTATACATATAACTATTTTAGATATTATAAGATATGTATAATTCATTTATCGTTCACAATTCTTCAGACGGTTAAAAAAATAAATATATTGCATTCTGGAAATAGTTCTCGTGTATGTACCTGATGACACTCACTAAACGACATTGTAGAATTGTCCCAAATTCGAACTAGTTTCAGGTTTTGCTAGTATATAAATGCTTCATATATTTATCATTTTCATATCGGAGTGTTTTTATTCAAAAATGATAATAATTAAGAATAGGCTTAATATGTATAAGAAATTTAATATTAGTTTAAAAAAAAATATTAGTTTTCATATTTTG
>NW_027113242.1:318884-338030 GCF_000696795.3 Halyomorpha halys | reverse complement strand
TACAGTAAATATGACGTGGAAGTACTCTCCGATGTCTATTACCAATGTCTGAATATATATGACAGAACATAATATTACATGAAAAAGAAAAAATATTTTAATGTAACTTCACAAAGATTTTTTTTTTTATAAATTAAATAAAATTTTTATCTACCTTAAATACTTTTCACTCCGAACTTTCCTAGTGGACCTTGATTGTAACAATTGCTTTGTTATGTAATTTTCGTAAAATGTTGTTATAAAGTTTAGCTAGGAGACAATTACTATACATATAACTTCGTTTTGATATTATAGGACATATGAAATTCACTTATCTTTCACAATTCTTTAGGAAGGAATATATCCCACGACAATCACTAAACATTGCATATTCGTCCCATAGTAGATCTAATTTTAGGTTTAGCTAGTTTTAAAAATATTTTATATATTTACCATGCCTAGACTGGAGTATTTTAATTTATTTTAAAATATATTTATTAATATTATTCATTTATTAGAAAATATTCGATGTCATCTTAAGTTTTGTTGAGGTATTCTATATTCAAGAGAATTCAGTATATAGTTTACTTTATACTTATAAAAAATAAAAATGGCCGATGGGTCTGGTTTGGATTAGGAATGTTAAATAATATTTGTAACGTTTTTATTTTATTTAACCTAGATAATTGGTAAACGTAAGGATATCCTTTTTTTTATTTTTTTTCTATCATATATACATTTGATTAATCACTATTTGAAGTATATTTATTATTAAAAATTAATTGAATGACTTGAGGCAAGACTGTGACTAGCCGGAATTTTGATGACAATTAGAATTTTATGCAAAACGCTCCTTTGTTTCTCTGTAAAGCTACTTATAGCGTTAGTTCGTTTAACGCCATAACTCATAATAGACATTCACCATATTTTGGAATATTTACAATATGAAACGTTAAATAAGTATTGTATTATGAAGTTTTCGGAACTTTTCTACTAAACAATTTATATCATGTGGTTTATCATATGAAAAAAATGGTCAGGGTTGCGGTCAAAAAAGAACACAATAGTTTTCAACTATTTATTGTTCTACGTTTCACCCAACTTTGTAGGGCTTCATCAAGGCTGTTCAAGACGATAGGCAAAACATACATTAAATTATACGGTCAACTATTTATATATAAATATCATGCGGTGGTTTCATGATGAGTCAACGTTAACAACCTATCATTCATGATTAATCATATTGTAAAAGAGACGGGGGAAAAATAAAGGCAGTTACTTCACCCCAAGTTTTTATTACTTTAATTAATAAGTTTATGAGGTTATGAGTTTGCCAAATATAGGTAGGGGTAATAAAAAAGAGTGGGTGTTTTAAAACACTAAAACAAATTATTTTTTTATTCTCTATATCTTTAAAACTAGCAACAACACTCGAAAACCTAGGAGAAAATTATTAGTAGAGTAAATTTGCTAAAATATGTGACCTAATAGAGCTATTTACGTTCTTACGTTTAGTTCTCCAGAAATATCTTTTTAAAAAGCAGCATTTCATAAAAAGTTTATTAAGTTTATCTTCGTAGGAGTAGCAGTTTTTATTACATTTCCTAAAATAAATTGATTTATAGTTGTTTACGTTCAATAGTATTCGATATATAGCTTTTTAAAAGTAACATTTAATTAAAAAAATTGGACTGAAAGATCAGTAGTGAGTGATTTTATTTTGGGAAATCTATATCTCAAAATCCATTTTACAAACACATGCTAATTATCACTCAAATTAAAGCTAGTTTAATGTACCATAAAGTAGTTTATTATGTTTATCTTCGTAAGAGTAGTATTTTTCATAATATTTGCTAAAATAAATTGATTTATAGTTGTTCGGACAATAAATTTGATTTCTGAAATTATATATCTCAGGAACCATTCGACGTACAGATGTCTGCTAGCACTCAAATTAAAGCTGGTTTAACGAACTATAAAGAAGCTCATTTCGTTTATCTTCGTAGGAGTAGTATTTTTCATAATATTAGCAGAAGATTTTATGATATTTGACACAATAAATTCAGAAAATATTAATTTCTAGTTGTTCGGATAAAATATTTGATTTTTTAAAAAATATATTTCAGAAACCATAAGACTTTCATATGTCTGCATGCTCAAAATGAAGGCAATTTAACTTACTAATAATGCTTTGACACGATATTTTTAATAACATTTATCTATCTTTCAAAACATTATGTTGAATTTTTAATATACTATTTACTTTTTGATTTATATACAAATGAAATTCATGTTTTTTTAAAACGAATCATAAATT
Source organism: Halyomorpha halys (assembly GCF_000696795.3). Taxonomy (NCBI): domain Eukaryota; kingdom Metazoa; phylum Arthropoda; class Insecta; order Hemiptera; family Pentatomidae; genus Halyomorpha; species Halyomorpha halys. Next base: position 335,734 of record NW_027113242.1, on the reverse strand, counting down.
ATTTTTACTTGTCTGATTCGAGGGTTCTTTTTGTCAATTCTGACAAAACATGTCTCGCTCTAACAGTATTTTACGCCCCTCACTTATTCTGGTCTGTTGCAGCGGTAGTAAGAATATATTTTTTGGTGTTGTACATGGCACTGTTATACACAATTTTCCAGACATTCCATACTACCAAAAATATAATTAAAAAAATAATCTTTAAAACTTGGGGAGGAAATTTATTTTGTAGTAACAAAAGTTTTTATTAATATTGTTATTGTTAAAGAATTACAAAAATATATAGAAGAATATAGTAAGATTGTACTGAAATGGATCTTTCATTCAAACTATACAATAAGAATAATTACAAGTTTTATTTCATTTAAAAGTATAAACAAAACGAAATATATTTTTATGTAATACCAGATCGGCCTTTAACATGGTTAATATAAGTTACATTTTTTTTTAACAACTGATTATATGGGGATTTAATCTCGTGCAAAAGACACCACTCACTATTTACAACGTTATAAAAAAATTAAGATAAAATAAATAGATAAAAATAATAATTATTAAGAAGAGAGAGAAATGAAAGTTAATCCCCCAAAAAATGCTATTTTTAAATTTAATAAACGTTTTTTCGTTGGAGATGTAGTATATTGAAAAAATAAAACAACTATTTCTCTTTACATCGCAATGTTCACCATTTTCTTTATAATTTGAAATTATATGATCAATTATTTATTTATAAAAAAATATTCAACTACAGGTCATTCGATTGTTGCGCGCACGGTATATATACACGGTATAGGCACCATCCTATGCTAAAAGCGTGGGTTCTTTAGCCTACAAAAAAGTAGATTAACGGAATAGGCCCATCCGTTGGCGAGTTGTGGCACGCACGCACAGATCAATGACCCAAAATGCGTTTTTTTTTGTGAATGAGCTCTGGAACGTAAAGATATGTTGAAAACCAGATACTGAAAAGTTATCTTCCAGTTCCTCTGGAGGCGATGTGGAAATGAAAAAAGAATTGTAAAACTTATAATTTTTTTTTAATCATTTATTTATTGTTATTTACAACTGTATAACATATATACACCAAGTAAATTTGCTGTAGGTGAGATAGTGACATGATACAAACATGTGGAGTATCAACCCATTGATAGAACTCCAATAACATTTCTAAAAGAGAAGATCTTGAGGCCATCTTCTTTTCAGACGTCTAGGAGGATTATTAGGTATAAAGGAGAAGTAAGGTTAGAAACAAGTGGATTTGGGTGGATGGGAAGTTTTACATGGAAGGAATGGTATCTGGTTTTGGCCAAATCGGCTACATATGGGACATTGAGGTCATGAGAATGACTTGATCTGTGACAAAGCAAAGGAGCGTTAAGGATTTTACGAAGGATTTTAGACAGTAAGGATTGGATTCGGGAGGAATTTGATGGTTTAGTGGAGCCCCACAGCTCAATTCCGTATGTCCAGATAGGCCTTATAATAGTTATATAGATCAGTCTTTTGTAATGGATTGGCAATTTAGACCGTTTGTCTAGTAAATATTGTAATAGTCGAAATTGACGAGCAGTTTCCTGTCTTTTCAGTCTTGTATGAGGATTTCATGTCAGTCGTTTGTCGAGATGTAGTCCTAAGTAACGGATCTGCTCAACAGGAATAAGTGGGGTATTATTAAAAGATACTGTGGAGCAAGTCGAAGGTTTGCGACGAAGAGTAAATGTGATTTGGTGGGATTTATTGGAATTTATTTTAATCCTCCAGTTTTGGCACCATTCTTTAAGAGTGGTGATGTAGGATTGGGATACATATAAAATTAAAACATAATTTTGTACATTTTTCTCATTTTTTTATTTATTCATTTTTTTTTACTATCACAAATAAAATCTCAAGTTTCTTAATTCTGGCAATACATAAATTGGATAAATTGGAGAGGCAAGACATAAATTAAATCAAGTTTAAAAAAGACTAATCAAATAGCACACTCGAAGATATAAGAAGGTAACCTAGTTCAGTAAAACCTCTCCTAACAGACACCTCTCTATAGCGTACCTCTCCAAACGGACGATTTTATTAAAGTATCAGCCTATAACCTACAAATTGAATGTATTAGAACCCTTCGTTTATGGAACCCCTCCGGATGAGGACAAATTTATTCCCCTTTTGAACTTTTTACCTTTCTATTACGGACATAATTGATAAAATATGGATGTACCAATGCACGATTCGAGAACTGACGGCACTAAGATACTCTATATAGAGAGTTCAGTGTGTGTAAAATCCCGAAATTAGAGGACTTAAGTTTAAGCCAAAAATCGAACTTGGAACGTCTACGGCTTTTCTCTGGGACTACAGTGCCAATTTTCCATTAATTTGTCACAGTCACAGTTTACCCCGGATTAATCCTCGAAATTCGATATACTGCCCACCGATTTTCTAATTTGTGTTCTTCCTCTAATTTATGTGTTCTATAATGGTTAACAAGAAATACAGTATAATCGCCATAATTCGAACTTACTTTTTTCGAGAAAACTCAGCAGGCAATAATTTTTTTTATTTCAAATAAAAGTTGGAATGTATAAAGGACATTTTTAACTTCCCGATCTATAGGCAACTTATTATGTTCATCGTCAAGATCGAAAGTGGAAATTTCCACACAGTTTCAATATCGGGTAATCTAATTCCTTTGAAAGTGTTCATAAAATATTATATTGGAATTAGAAATACATAATATCTGTTGTGTAAATTATTTGATTCTGTAAAACTAATACTAGAAATATGTATAATACAAATTTCGTTGTTGAATTTTTTTTTTCAACCAATTCATACAAAGAGCATTTTGGATTATCATTTGTACTTTCTTCACTTATGCATTATTTTTATTTTTATTTTATTATTTTTTTTTTCTGACCTCCTAGAAAAATAAGCATAAACAAATTAAATATATACAATAAAAATGGATGTATATATGCAGGCAAATATTGATCTTGGATCACTTGTGCATTAACAATCATGTAATTTTAATAAATGAAATGATCGCATAGTATTACTGGGAATGTAACTGAAAAAGTGTAGCTGCCCAAAATACGCTAGTGTCCAGCACCAAGACGATAAGACTTAGCATCTGAGTAAAAAAATAAAATACATATAAATATATAAATATAAAAAAAATAAAAGACTTTTAAAAAAAGATTAATTATCAAAACTTCGAACTGTCAAATTTCCAAAAACATATTTAGAAAAATTAAATAAATATAATAGACAAATCATGGTATGAACTCCTCAAGATTAGATAATTATTTTTAAAAAAATAATAATTAGGCTATATAAAGAAAAAAAAAACATTTTTATTTAACATATTTAACATAACGTGTAGAGCAACTACCTATTGGTAGCACTCTAATGACATTTTACATTATCTGGTCTCGTGGCCATCTTCTTTTCAGGCGCCTCGGAGAATTGTTAGGAATGGAAGAGGATGCAAGGTTATTAACTAGGGGGTTTCAGTGGTTAGGGAGTTTATAATGGAAGGAGTGATATCTGATCCGGGCTAGATCGGTTACGTAGTATACATTAAGCTTTTTTTTATTTGTGACAGAGTAAGAGGATTTTACGAAGGATTTTGGATTGTAAGGATTGGATACGAGAAAAATTCGAAGGTTTAGTGGAGCCCCGAAGATCAACTCCATATGTCCAGATTGGCCTTATTATAGGCATGTAGATCAGTCTTTTGTGATGTGTTGGAAGTTTAGACTTTTGTCTAGTAAGTGCTGTAATAGTCGAAATCGACGTGCAGTTTCCTGTCTTTTCAGTCTTGTGTGAGGATTCCAGGTTAATCGTTTGTCCAAATGTAGTCCAAGGTAGCGGATCTGTTCGGCAGGGGTAAGAGTAACATCATTAAATGAAACTGTGGGGCAGTCGGTAGGTTCGTCGTAAAGGCGATTTGATGGGATTTGTTGGTATTTATCTTAATCCTCTAATTACGACACCATTCTTTGAGGGCTGTGATATTGGGATTAGAGAGTTTGGGATACAATTAATGGGTTATTATTAACAGCGAGCACACATGTGTCATCGATGGGGTATCATGTCATGTATGGACATGGTGAGGATAGTGTTAGGATTGGTTGGAATCATCTGTATAGACGGTGTAGAGGATTTGACCAAGGGTACTATAAACTTTTATTAGTCTTACTAAGATTTTATATTTCACTGTACATCTTTTCAATTTTTAATTAACTTTTCTCATTCATTTAAGAGTTTGTATTTTTTTTAGCCCTGATGAAGCCCTGCAACGTGGGGCGAAACGTTCGCTCAATATAAATTGTTTAATCACTTTTCTATAATTGTTCTGATAAGTGTTGATAGTAAAGTACTATGTTTGCAGAGAATAGATTATTATTAAACGCTACAGTGACAAATATAACTTTATTTGACTTGGTTTTACTAGCCTCAATAGTTTTATAAATTAATGTTGGTGCTGTGAAATTAAAATTAAGATTGTCCTTGATGATTGCCGGATTGGCCGAAACATTGGACATAAGATGTGACTAATAAAGAAGTGTTAGGACTAATCAGATAACCTTTGTTATTAATAATTAAATTACCAGTCTCCAACAAAATAATAAAATAGATATAAGTGACTTGTTATTTAACAAGGCAATTAAAACAGATAATTCGGTTTTCAACAAGCATTAAGTAAGTTATGGTCACACTCCTGATCAATATCAACTTTGGAACTCAATTATACATTTTGGACTTTACGCCTATTTGGGATATACTTGGCCAAGTTGGACGTAAATTCCACTTTTATGTAAAAAAACCAATGTCATCATAATCATGGAATAGTTAGGTTTATCCAATATTGTTAACGTTCAATGAACGTTGATGAATTTTCAATGTTAACAAAATTTTTAAAAAAGAACATTAACTTTATTATTTTATTTCTTGAAATTTGCAACTTTATTTAAAATAAAAATAAATATAAGCTATAGTGAGATAAAATATTTATAAAGATCCTAATCATCACTAGTACTCCAATAAAATTTCTAAATTAGGAAGTATCAAGACCAATTTTTTTTCGGGCAGTAGGGAGGATTATCTGGAATAGAAGAGGAAGGAAGATTTGAAATTAGGGCATTTGGGTGGTCAGGGAGTACATTATGGAAGGATTGATGTCTGAATCGGAATATATTGGCTAGATGTGGAACTTAAGGTATTCATGGATGATTTTATTTATGTCAAGATAAGAGGCATTGAGGATTTTGGATTGTAAGGATTGGATATGAGAGGAAATCGACGGTCTAGTGAAGCATCGAGGCTCAACTCTAAAGTCCAATAAGACATTATTATTATCATACAAATAAACCGTTTGCTTAGTAAGTGCTGTAATAGTCGGAATCGACGTGCAGTTTGAAGATTCCAAGTTAGGCGTTTGTCCCGATGTAGTCCAAGGTAGTGGATCTATTCGACAAGTGGAATATTATTAAAGGATATCATTAGGAAGTCCATAAATTTATGACTAAATCATATTAGATTCTAAGATTTTTTTTTTTTATAAATCAATGAATATAAAATTATGGAATAAGTGTTGAGTTTTTAGACAACCTCCATTTTCCCACTACATCCATGATAAATCGATCGATACACAAACTGAGTGTATGTCGATGTATTTAAATACATTCTGAATAAATAAATAATTTTGTGATGTTCCATTCTATAAGGGTCAACGCCTACATAATTGGTTTCCACCATACTTGTGCTAGGTGACTGCCGCCATATGTGATTCTCTTTCTTATACGATACCTGTTTCTTTTTTTAAACTAGTTCCAGACTTTCAAATTGTAATTTCTGTTTTTGTTTTTCAGACTTTTTCTGATTGATAAAAAATATAATTTATTTTTTACTCTATCTAATCCTGTTAGTCGTAGCTAAAATTTATGATAAAAAAATCAACTTCCAAGGAGGGAAGAACGTAAGAGGTGTTAGAAGAATAAGTCTAGTAGAAAAACAACACTGGTTACATTATTTATCAGAAGACACTTCTGGATAATTTATGAAATACAGTGACGAGAGAAAATAAATTTTTTTTTTTTTCAATAAATCATATATTTCTATCTTGGGGCTAGAGATGTTGTTACATTTAAACTTTAAAAAGAGCGGTTTGAACAAATGTATATCTGCGAATATATTCCAAGTATACTTACAAAAAAAGGATATAAAACATTTTTTGTTATACTAAGTTCTCGAGGGTTCTTGCTATAACAAAGCAATATTTTATATAATTCTAATAATATATAAGAAGATGGTCAAGGTTGCGGTCAAAAGAGAAACAAAAATAGTTTACAACTATTTATTTTCCCACGTTTCACCTCACTTTGCAGGGCTTCATCAGGGCTAAAAAGATACAAAATGAAACTGAGAATATTACAACAATAAGATACAATAAGGCAATTTAAGCTAGGATAAACATTATATAAAATTAAAGTGATAAGAAATTACATATAAATAAACGAAAGAAAGACGTAAAATAGAATCAGTATAAAATAAAATTAAATAAACGATGATAAGAATAAAAAATAAGTAACAATGGTAAGAGTAAATATTTTTGAAAAATACGTAAAATATACAGTTACAAAAGTACAGGAGACGAAAAAAAAAGAATTGAGACTAAATAAACGTCTTGAAAGACTAATTATAAATAAAAAATAATAATGATGATAAATGAGCAAAGAACAAGTCAGGACCACCTACCTGTTCAAAGGTAAAGGTTGAACAGAAGGACATAAATTCTAAATAATAATTTATATTTTGGTTTGAATTTCATGATGATAATATAATAATCGATTTTTTTCTTGTGAAAATAAATAACGTGTTGTAATATTGTTAATTTACCGTATATAATGTATGAAATGATGGGTGCGGTAAAAAAAAAAAATAATCAACTATTAATTAAACTATTTATCGTGAGCCGACGTTTTGTCCCACTGTCAGGAATTCATCAGGCCTTACTTCTATTCAGAAAGCCTTGATAAAGTGGTACAAAACGTTAGCTCACAATTTCTAGTTAAATTACTATTTAAGTTTTTTTTTAATGCATCCGGACCACCTTCCTTTAAAAATTTATTGTGTTCTAGCATTATAGACTGAAAACACTATCTTAACTATCGAAAATAATTTATTAGCCTACAAGAAAGCCCAATTAAATTTTAATTTGTACTTAGTAAAAAAATTTTTTTTCCTCACCAAATGATGGCTTCAGTTTATTGACAGAGTAGCCACCGTGGGATATACAATCACGATTAATTACAAAATAAAATTCTTCCAACTTTCGAAGAATCAAGTTCAACGTCCTCAGGTAGGACTGTTCCATTGCTACGACAGTTTTTCAAACTTGAATTTTATTCAGTTCAAACTTTATAATCACTTCAAACTTAGTTATACAATTTAAGAGACTTTATTAACTATAAAAATATAGTTGTTCAGTTAATTTCTAATAATGACGCGAATTAATATCATTTTTCCACCTGTAACATTATACTGTTTACATATATACTTGAGGATAGATAATTTAAACTTACCGGTTTACTGTAAACGCTTATGATATGACTTCAAATTACTTCTGAAGTGGGCATGCGCATAAATTATTAATTTTGGGAAATTATCAGGTTCTAATACTAAAATATAAACCCTGTAACATGTACGCAGATTTTGTTTACCTTCATACAGCTCCTAGACGCATAAGAAAAATATTGTAAACGGCCCTAAATTACTTTTTGCAGTTTGCAACAGATCTATACGACTCAGATCTTCCTCGGGCGAAAAACTCATTTTCGGCCATTCGCATGTGATTATCTCGCAACCGGATTTTGCTTTTCTTTTTTTTTTTTTTTAGGTTTTCGTTATCGATGACTATATACTCAATTGAGCATCCTGTGTGCAATAGCCGAATAAAATTTGTTTTTCAATACAATGTACAACCTTTACAAATTCAAAATGGCTATTGTGCGAGTAATTTCATAATATATTCTAGTAGGTATAGTGGAAACGTTTTCAAAACACCAACATCGGATGAAACGTTTTTAAGGCGCATTGTATTTTGATTATTGATGGAAGCAAACTGGATGTTTTTTTTTTGTTTTTTTTAATATTTTTTTATTGTTATTTACAACTGTGTAAAAATATATACAAGTAAATTTGCTGTAGATGACATAGTGACAAGGTATGAATTTTATAACCAAAATTGATTGAACTCTAATAACATTCCTAGAGAAGATCTCGAGGCCACCATCTTTTGAGGCACCAAGGTGGATTATTAGGCAATGAAGGAGAAGCCAATATAGAAACAAGTGGATTTGAGTGGTTGGGAAGTTTATCATGGAAGGAATATGATTTTGGCTAAATCGGCAACATATGGGACATTGAGGTCGGTTGAGGATTCGGGAGGAATTTGATGGTTTAGTGGAACCCCAAAACTCAACTCCATTTGTCCTGACAGGCCTTATAATAGTCATGTAGATCAGTCTTTTGTGATAGATTGGCAATTTAGACCGTTTGTCTAGTAAATGTTGTAATAGTCGGAATCGACGAGCAGTTTCCTGTCTTTTCAGTCTTGTATGAGGATTCCATGTCAGTTGTTAGTCCAGATGTAGTCCTAAGTAACGGATAAACTGGATGTAAAACAAAATTTTACTTAAATAATCCTGTGAACTAAGTTTAAATGTGAATCGGATGAAGTTAGCTCCTTCAACAATCTTTGGTGTAGTTGCGTATTAAACGTATTGTAGAAAAAAAAATGTTTCTAAAATATCTGGGTTTAGTAAAAATATCTTGTTAAATGTGCATTATTCAGAACACATAAAGATAGTTTTGCGGCAAAGGTAAATAATGAACTCCTCTTCCTTTTTAGATGATTATTTTTTTATTATAAACTTTAAACAAATATTAGACTAATTAGGGAGAAATGTTATGTAATATCAATATTATAATTGAAAAATAAAATAAAATATTTAGTGTACAGCAAGAGCTAGTGCATACCGACTACAAAAAAATGAAACCAAACCAAATGTAAAGCACCACATGTTCAACAGCGAAGAAACAAAACCCAAGATGACGATATACTGATTCATCTTTATTTTAAAATTAACTCAATTACTATGTTTAACTGAATTAATGGTAATTTAATTGTATTTATCATAGTACAATGTATTTATTTTTTTATTATTTATGCACTCCTTTTAATTAATTAGTCGTTTTTATTCCTTCAACCTTATGTTAAATTGTATCATTTTATTTATTCAAGATAAATGTTGTTTTATTTTTTGTTAAACATTCATCTGTATTAAATTTCTCGTATATCTTTAATTATTCAGAACTAATGTGAGAGTTATGTATATGAGATATGGGAACTGATTGACTTAAGGTATTCACCTAATTTATTTATTAAATTCACTATTTTAGTTTTATACATACATATTTACTTTTATATTTTTATTTTTCTCCTAGTTTATATTTGAGAATATTTTTTTAAATAGTACAAATAGTTAGTTAATATTTCTTGTTTTAAGAGAATTTGATTTTTTATTTATCCTTTTATATTTCTTTAATATTCTTAATATAGTAGCATGTTTAAATGTTGACTTCAATTTACATAAATATAGCATGTGTGTGTGTGTGTGTACAATGTCTAAATAAACTGAGAAGAAAAAAGATGTTAGTGCACCTGAAGAAGGGGCGTTGGCCGCTAAACATTGTGATTTAATCCGTGCTAAATAAAAAACATTTTGCAAGGAAGATATTTTCACTATGCCCAACTAAAACCTTAATAATGAAGTTTTTGAAAATAATTTTTACTTTATTCAAAATCCTAAATCTAAAATCATTTAATGATGTTTCTATATTACCCTAACTTTTTGTTAATTAAAAAATTAAAATCTGTACCAAAACAACAAACTGAAGGGTCAGGGACTCAGTACTTCGTAAGGAAGTACTGTTACTAGGCCAACGGTTGTTGTGCAAGGAGGTGATCCAATTTATGAGGCTGGGTGGACCCCAGGAGGGCTCCAGAACCCACAGTGTTGACTCACGGCTACACTGTGACAGAAAACAATTTTTGCCCAGCTGGATTCGAAACCTAGCTTTTTTGTAAGTTCCTGAAAATCCTGTGTTAACAGAAACTTAATTTTTTCTATTTTTCTAATGTTTGCCCAAACCCACTAGTTTCTAAAGTTGCTCCCTTTTCCATTCCTGACAATACTCCGAGGCGCCTGAAAAGAAGATGGCCTCCAGACTTTCTAATGGAGAAATGCTACTATAGTGCTACCAATGGGTAATTAATCTATATGCTACCATTGTAATTATAATAACATCAAATTTATAAATGTCAATAAAAATTTTAAAAAAACTTTACATAATCAAAAATGTGCAAAAGTACTCAATATGTAATATATAACGAGAAGCATGAAAATATGAAAGTAAAATTAACTTAATTTCTTAAACTTGTATATTTTGGACTGAAATTAGGGCTGAAACGTTGGCACTAATACAACAAAGTAAGTTTTACTTAATTGTGTTCCTTAATATTCCACTAGCCGCACCTTACTAGCTATCTATACAAATTTTAGTGTAAATTAATAAAAAAATCAAAAAAAAAATCTGGTAAGTATATTGCTAGTTCGCAAAAGATGTACCTGAATGGTAACTCGATGCATGAGCGTAATAATCGATATATCGCTATGTTTCGATAGGATGCGGCGCGTAGTCGATATAGGAGGCGGCGGGGGTGGGGATAGCGGTTGCCATGGAGACAGCATCCCGGTGACGTAGGCCCCCCTCCCAGCGAGTAGCAGCCACGTCCATTGTGTTCCCTGCGTCCGGGCTGGTCTGTCTCTCTATATCTTCCTCTTTATCTCCTTGTTTATTATATTTCGATATATAAATATACATAACTAGTGCTTCAGTGATATAACCAAGTGAGCGTACAGGATTATCCAAACTGACATCGCAGAAAGATATTTCAAACAGTGCAACTTACCGTGTGGATAATTCGAAAAGTGTCAAGTTAAAATTTTGATAAGAGAGATAAAAAGTGTTTCCGTTGTTTCCAGTCTTCTCTGCGAATTCAATTTAATGATGACCTGCGTCTGTTTAAGTGTGCCACAGTTATGTCACTTTTAAAGGATCAATAAGGTATTTTAATTATCAATTAATATTATTAGTTTAATATTCATTATGGATTAAAAAAAAAAAAGTTAGTACCTCTTTGAATCAAGAAAAATAAAGTTGTGTTGGCATCACTGCCTTTGTTGCTAATTAGTGGTTAGGCAACGTGCTAATGGAAAGTTTTTGCAAACGAAATATCTCAACTTTTCAACTTCATCGATACCTTAATGATTATTTATTGCATTATATTTATTATCTTTATCAAAACAATGAAACTAAATATTAATTAATATTATTTTTTTTATTTATTCATTTTTTTGTAGTCAGAATAATTTTATTTATTTTTATATTTTGTGGAATACACATTAAATGGAATTACAGGAAATATATCTTTTTTTCAAAAGTAAAAAATGTTTGTTTGTTTTTTTTTGCAAATTGGAAAGAACTTATATTTATTACATGTGTGATTAAAAAAAAATAAAATTAAAAATAATATCATTAAATAAAAGGCAAGAGACCTAGCGATAAAATAATCTGTTCCACTTTGGCTCGACTGACCCAAATTCTTGCGCCTGTTCGTAGACTCCTGCGCATTTCATATGTTGCGATATCATCAATCTTTCTAAATAAAAAAATTCAAATCAAAACAAACAGGAAAAACTGCGCAACATCTCCTTGTTGACAAAGTGTTGTGTAAATGTTGGATGTGCCACGTTGTTCCCAGCGTGATCTCTTCTTATCTATCTCACCTTTAAAATAAAAAAATAGCGAACTAATTGCTAGTGTTTCGGGGGCTTGAGATCGATTGTCATTGCATAAGGTCGATTTAATTATTAATCGATTAAAGACCATTTTTTGTTGCCAAAGGACTGTCGCCAGGTGTTGCTGCATGTTGCACTTTGCTAAGGGTCAAGCTATAACTGCACTTGCTTTGACCCTGACCGAGTTTTTTATTATGTGAATATTATATTATAATTATAACATATTATCATATAGGTAACTACATATTATATTTTACTGCCTCAGTATATTAATATGATTATGCCATCGGAAAAAAAAAAAAAACCTACGAAATTTTACACAATGATTTTTTATTTACTTTCATTATTAATTACATTGATTAAACAACAATAAATGTTTTTTTGAAATCATTAACTAAGCTATAAAAAAATTAATAAAAATTAGCCTATGGTATTGTCGAGTTCTGAGATTCATAGTGCGGTACCAATTCTAAAAAAATTAAGCAGTAATTTTGAATAAATAGTTTGGACTGCGGATTATTGACACTTAATGCCTCATATTTCAAGAATTGTTTTTTCTTGTAATTTCAAAGTTCAATATTGACAATAGGAATCAAATAAGTAAATTAAATTAAATAGAAAGTATGTCAGTCTGTCTTTGACTTCCGTCAAAACAGCCCTGACGAAGCCCTGCAACGTGGGGCGAAACGTTTTCTCAATAGAAATAGTATAATCATTTACTATTTGAGTTTTTTTGACCGCACCCGGACCATATTCCATTCAAATAGAAAGTAATTTTTTAGTGTTTTATCTGTTCCGACGTTTCAACTAAAGTTCTAGTCCTTCTTCATAGTTGAAAAATTAAAGTACTTGAATAATTAAATAAAGTAGACATTTGGATATTTCCACAAATCTAATATATTAATATTAACAAAAACTTCAATGATCCACTTTTACTCTCGACTTGTTATTTTAAATGACTTTCAACGTTTCGGCCCTTAGGCCATGTTCAAGGAAACAACCTTAATCATTACTGTTATAATTCATTAAATTGTCTTTTTTTCAGGCTAATTACATATGCCTTATATAAACCACACAATTTCAAAACGAAACAATTCTTCAAAACTTTTTTTGTATTGAAATTATGTGGCTTATATAAGGCATGGCAATTAGCCTGCAAACAAAATAATGAATTATGACATCAATGATTAAGGTTGTCTTCTTGAAAATGACCTTAGGGCCGAAACGTTGGAAGTTATTAAAAATGAAGTTGATAGTAAAAGTGTATCATTGAAGTTTTTCGTTAATAATAATATAAAACACTCTAAAACAATCAATACATTTAATAAGTAATATAATAAATTAATATGTATGAACTTTAACATATTTTAAAGTGCCCGTCAAAAAAATGACGAGTCATTTGAATCAGAGATCGAGTACAGCTTCTTGTATAAATTTTTTATTAGGATTCTACGTAAGACATTGGTCAAAACGGAGTTCTGGATAACGGTTCTTTTCGACGCGGATAACTGGAACATTATTACAGAATACAGTAGGACAGGATGTAGTGGGTTTGCGACCAAAGGTGAAAGTTGTTCGTTGGGATTTGCTGAGATTTATTTTAATTCCCCAGTTTGACAACTTAAATTGATGTACTGAGAGTTATGGATACAACAGTTGGGTATAATTTATTGCTAATAGATATGTGTCATCAACAAATGTACCAAGAACAGGTTTGGTTGGTTATGAATTACTGCTAGGAGGGGTTAGGACATCAGTTGTATATACGATGAAGAAGAGGACCTAGGATCCATCTTGAAGGACACCAGCGGTCTGAGTAAAGAGGGAAAGGATTGGCGGAATTGTGAAGCATATTTTGTGCAAAAATATCCAATACTTTTATAATAAAAAAAAAAATAAATCGTAATTTTTACTTCTACTTACCAATATATTGGTAATATTCTTACCAATATACCCCCTTATACAGAGTAAGGGGGAATATAGCCATCATTAAAACTTAAACTTTTTCTGAATCTAAATGATAAAACTTACACAATGGTACATGGGTGTTTGTTTAAACAGCCTTGCCAAAATCCAAAAGTTGTACAAGACTAAAATTACGTATTTGATGAAGGTATTACAGGTTATATTACAAAAATTTTTTGCTAAAAATCGACTAACCTGAACTTAATATAATCGATTTTACACTCTTCTTTCCTCGTTTTCTTTAAACCAGCCAAAACAATTTTGATTAACATTGTTATATCAGTTTACAATTAAATAGTCTTTGAAGTCAGGTAGTTCTTGTCCTTATTAGAATATTTTGATGAGGCTTGAATTGTAAATCAAACTAACTTCTAAAGTACTTTTTATTGTCTCCATTTAAGATAATTAATTATCTTTCTCATTTTTTATAGAGATAAAAAAGTCTGACACTTTTTTTTTATCTTCTTATTTACGTTTTTAAAGTTTCTTATTCTATAAATTATACTTTTCTGCATATTTCTAATGCATACGTGATAACCAGTCTTTCAAGGTTAATCGTTTGATAATAAAATCCAGGAGAGAGTCCTTGTTAAACATAGCTGTAACTAGGAATTTTATTTTATTTTATAATATTAATAATAATATATACAAAATAATTTTTTTTTATTAAGTTATTTAATGATATTTGGTATTGAATTTTCGATTATCATTTTGTGAGAGTTTAATAATGTTTTCATTATTAAAAATTAACCTGATTAGTATAATTACGAAGCGAAAATAATTATTCTTTTACTTGTTGATTTAGTTTTAATTTTAAATCCAAAAATCAAACACAAAAATAAATTACAGATAATTAACATAATTTATAATGAACAAATTATATAATAAATATCTTGATTATTAAATGTTAGGTTTCTCAATTTCTGTTTAAAGAAATTTTTATAGTTTCTATTCCAGGTTAATTATTATTAAAATTGTTTATTTATCAATACATTATTAATATCAATACATATTCAAAAACTTTCATTAAGTATTTGTTTTATTTTTTTAGTTTTTTGTAGTGTTATATTTAATTCAGTATTTTTTTCTTTTCTTTTGTACACTAAGGTTTTTCTATTATTTTCTTAACAAATTTTTATTCTCTAATCTTATACTGCCATTCTGTTTGTTATTTTACATACGGAGCCAACCCTTTCTCCCTTCCCTAGCCTACTAGTATATAAGAGAGGTAAATAAATAAAATATAAAAATAAATTTTCCTAATTGAATAGAGGGTACATTTTTCGCCCAATTACTGCCCAAGAACAATATAGGTGAACCGTAAAACTGATGTAAAACTATTCTGGATTTTCTCTTGAGGAAGTCTGGTAAGTCAATTCAGTTTACTAACCTCATAAAATTTTTATGAATTGTATATGTTGTAAAACTTATTCTGAAACCATGAACCCATTTATCTTTTCTAATTCCTTTCTCCGTACAGCAGCATTTGTCTTTTTTACACCATCACTGTTTTACTTTTTCATTCAAATAAATTTACATATCAAGGGCATCCTCCACAATTTTCATCATTGGGATAATACAATTATTTAAAAAGTATTTTATTACATAATCTTAAATCGTATTATATCCTAAATTAATCTTAACATTTCTAAAAAATTTTTGTTTAAATTATGTGCATAAATAAACTAGGAAGGTAATAGTACAGGTCGCCGTAAATTCACAAGTAATGAGATAGAATAAAATGTTATAATTAATTAATTAATTGAATTTTTATTAATATTCCACTCATAGCCTTGATACTTCATAGTGTAATTGGAATATACAATGTAATAGCAACCTTTACTCATATATAAAATCTGATAATTAATTTTTGTTATTAGCAGACAACATCAAAGAGTTGTAAGAACAAAGAGAAATTATCAATACCAACTAATAAAAGACTAATTGGCTGGAGTGGGAATAATTGGAAGATATATTATTCACAATATTGAGGACGAAGGAACCTTGAAGAGGAATCCTTAATTTGCCATTTATCCTTCCCCCTCCCTCTACCTTCAAGTTTTTATAGCTGCTAAAGCAACTTATAACAATTATACTTCTCATTGTCTCAGCCTTAAACTTCTTATCTTATAACAACAGCATGGGTTTAAATTGGATTCCCCATCTTAAATATGATTATTCGTATAACCTCTTGTATCGTAATTATTCAAATTATTTAAAACGATTTTAAAATTAAAATCTGAAAAAAATATAAAATTTTTATTAATATATATATATATATTTGAATTTGAAAAGATTATATAACTACAAACTTTAATAACTAATTAGTGGAGTAAACAATGTTTTTATACACTTAATAACGTGGAAGTAGGTAGCTCAGTGGTAAGGCACTGTGCTACTATCTCCTAGAACCTGGGTTCGAATTCAGCTGAGTCGGATCATTATCATAGAAGGCCTAGGTGTTAGCATTGGGGATATTGCGATCTTAGCAGAAAATATTATTTTGGACTCCCTAGGGATCATACACCATCACCTGCATGGGAATTAGCTCGGAGATTATTCATTGTTTTATTTATTTTAATTTGTGGACCTGTCGATTTCTGTGTTTTAACTTATTTATTCATTAAATTATTCTATTTTATTTTTACTATTATTTTTTTTTTAAACTTATTTATCCATTCAAGTGTTTCTTGTAACTGGCTTTTTATTATATTGTCCTTTGAATCTATGTGTTAGTCTTGTTCTCGTAGAATGTATTTGTTTGTTTTTGGTAAGCTGATCTACTGCTGTGACTATTATTAATGGTCCGATCTCACATTGCCGTCTAATAGTGAATTTGTTTAGCGGGTCACTGGAGAGGATCTAGGAGGGTGAATTCGAGATAGTGAATTTGTTGATCGGGTGAATTAAAAATTTTGAAATGGCGAAATTGAAGGAACAGAAAAGGGAAAGAAAAAAAAGGAATGA
>NW_027113242.1:311105-318653 GCF_000696795.3 Halyomorpha halys | reverse complement strand
CTTCTCTCTCTCTCTCTCTCTCTCTCTCTCTCTCTCTCTCTCTCTCTCTCTCTCACTCACTATAGCCGTGAGTCAGCATTAATGTCTCTGTCAACTATAGTTAGAGGACATCAAAAATAATCCTTGTTTTAAAATGTTAAAAAAAATAATAATTTTTCATTTGGAGCTCCATTTCTTTAAAACTACTTACACGAAAAAACCCAATAGATCATCATTTAAAGTAGAGTAAATTTGCTGAAATATAAACCCTAGTAGAGCTCTTTACGTTCAATAGTTCCAGAGATATATATTTTTTAAAGCAGCATTTCATTACGAAATAACGAAAAATCCGGTAAGTGAAGTTATTTTGGGAAATATATATCTCAGAATTCATTCGACATAGAAGTATCTATTAGCACTAAAATTAAAGCTAGTTTAATATGCTATAAAGTAGTTTATGGCGTTTATCTTCGTAGGAGTACTAGTTTTCATGATATTTATTAAAATACATTGAATTCTTGTTGTTCGGACAAAATTTCATGTGCAACATTCATATTCATTTTCAAATATCATAAAAACTACTACCTTTTCAAAGATAAACGGTTCAAACTACTTCATCGTACTTTAAACTATCTTTAAATTGATTTGTAGCAGAAACATGTACGTCTAATGGTTCCTGAGATATAAGATTTCATATATCAAATATTTTGTCCGAACTACTAGAAATCAACATTATGTGCATTTATTTTGGAAAATATAAAAACTACAGATTCTACGGAGATAAACGTCATAAGAACATTAAACTAGCTTTTATTTGGGTTCTAACAGACATCTGTACATCTCATGGTTCCTCAGATAACGATTTTCTATTATAAATCCACGACTTTTCAGTAAATTTTACATAAAATGCTGTTTTTTATAAAAAATGTATCTCAGTAACTACTGAACGTAAATAGTTCTATTAGGACTCATTTAGCTAATTTTCCCTATTTTAATTGATGTTATTAGGTTTTCTGGTGTTATAGTTAGATTTAAAGATAAGATAACTCCAAATGAAAAATTATTTTTAAAAATATTTTAAAACAGCCTCCATTTTGTATTCCCCTAAACAAACTTGACCGACTCAAGAATTTTGACTAGTAATTATACGTAGTCTTCAATCAAAGCAAAGAAAAAATTGAGTGGAATAACTGACTTTTTTTCCACTAGGCTCTCTTATTTTGTTCATTTAAATAATTACATCTAGTATAGTCCGACCAGTGTCTATATCGGTCGGTGGTTAGGGGAGGAACACTCCAGAATAAGACATAAAAATGATAGTCATAAGTAAACCGTAAATATTACAGTTTAGACTATTAGGGCATAGCGGAGGATACACAATTTTTAAGCTAGATAAGTGCAATATTAATTGATCTCAAGTGATACAATTAATAATTTAATTAACAACTACTAAAGTGAAAACAAAGTAAAAAATAAAAAAAAAATAAAGTAATAATAATAAAAATAACTGAAAGGAGTTTGAAGTGAATAATAAATTTGCAAATTTACAATTAGTCAATGAATATAATAAAGAGAATACAACAAGATGATACAGAATATGATAAAAATAAGTATCTAATAATATCTATTACTAAACACATACATACATTGCTAATAGAAATTGTAATATAATAAATAAAGTACGTGGAATTAAGAAAAAATACAGGAAGATATATTCATTTGGTGAATTAAAATCTATTATTGGGAATCATAGAAGTAAGAAAGTACCCAATTAAATATTTCTTTTTTATTTTATTATTATTTTTTTTTTGTGGTTGATTTATTTATTAGTTCTGCTGGTAAGCGATTGAACAGATATGGTACCGTATAGTTTAAGGTACGTTTACCAAATTTATTATTATAGGTTGGTTCCATAAATTAAATTTTGTTTCTAACATTTTGTAGATATATTATTTATTTTCTAAATAAATTATTATGCATAAATTTTAAGATAATTCTATAAAAATAAATTCTTGTACTATACTTTTTCAATTTTGCTCGATTTTACTTTTTTTCAAGCACTGCTTTACTCATTAATATCAAATGTATAACAAGTATGATAAGCAGTGGGATTTCGGGAGTGGAGATGAATTCCGTGAATAATCATCTTGATGTTATGATCCCTGCCTCGATATAAGTGTTATGGGTTGTTTAATAAGTTCGTAGCGTTTTTTACTGGTGATTTCAATAAAAACTTCAGATATATGTAAATATTTTAAAACAATATATAACCAATTTTGATCTCTTAAATGTTGCTATCTTTCAGGTAATTTTTTAATTCCGTCCTTCCAGAACTTATGAACTCCTCTATATGCGTTTTGCAGTCCTCGAGCGAATTAAAGTGTTTCTCGTTAAGAAAGATTGTAATGGCCCGAAATAAATGAATATCTGTTTGGGCAAGGTCTGGTGAATAGGGTGGGTGTGGGATCACATATCAGCCAAACTCCAATAATGTCTGCCGGGTCTGCAAAGACACGTGAGGATGGGCGTTATCCTGATGGAAAACTTTACATGTTAAGCGTTTCTGTGATATCCTGTGTTGTAGAGTGAGGATTGCCTGTGTCCAATGCTTGAATTTGGTCATCATCAACAGTTGAAGGACGACCTCTGCGTCTTCCAAATCAAAATTTCCGGTTTTGAACCGAGACCAAACCACTTACGACCGATGATTTTTTATGATGTCTTAGGAATCATAAAAAATCATTAAATGACTAAAATGAATTTTTTTTCTCTTCCATTTTGAGCAAGCAAAATACCATTTAAAGATAAGAAATCTCGGTTGAAACGGATGCGTAAAAGCACCTTAACTAATCCTTTTTTAGAATATGTGAACATGATTTTATAAATCCAGAGAGGATTAATTTGAAAAACACTGCGAACTTAAAACAACCTATTATTAATTATTAAGTTAAAACAAAATTCTTTCTCGTTATAATATATTAGCATTTAATACTAATATTGTCCAAGACTGATAATAAATTATTTTATTGAAATGTAAAATGTTGTATAAAATAGTCATAAAAAGTCGATAATATTACACAATACAATAAAAATGTTTTGGTTCGCAATGAAATCTCTATCTAGGATTGAAACGATCATATTTCAAGGCTCATTACTGAGCCGAATGTCAATATCGATATTTTTTCTCAGGGTCGAATTATTTAAATAACTCTTAATCAAACAATAAAAATTTCATCGTATTTTGTTGATCAGAATCGTTACTAATCAGTACTCTTAAGTTTTTCTTCGCCGATTTATTAGTTCGTACGATTGGGATAAGAAAAAACCCATACTTGCTTTTTTCCATCGCACTCTTGCATATTATTATTGCTAAACTTGTGCGAGTTAATGCAATTGAAAGTTATTAGTTATGTAAAAATACATCAGTTACCTAACAATTGTAAATAATGTTTATATTTTTAAAAAAAAATTGTTATATTAATCTGAATTTGTATTATTTATATTTTAGTATTTATTTGTTGGTTAAAAACTCCCTAACCACCCAAACCCACTCGTGTCTAACCTTGCTTCCTCTTCCATTCCTGGCAATCCTCCAAGGCGCCTGAAAAGAAGATGGCCTCGTGACCTTATATTGTAAACTGTTTTAGAGTTCTACTACTGGGTAGTTTCTCTACATCCTGTATCATATCATATGTC
The DNA here is from genome assembly GCF_000696795.3 of Halyomorpha halys. Lineage (NCBI taxonomy): Eukaryota > Metazoa > Arthropoda > Insecta > Hemiptera > Pentatomidae > Halyomorpha > Halyomorpha halys. The sequence goes on along the minus strand of NW_027113242.1, from coordinate 314,978 downwards.
ATTATGATCAAATTTACTGGTTGTATTTTTTTATACAGTTGTAAATATCAACAAATAAATAAAATAAAATAAAAAAATTTGTTGGTTAAAAAAATTTTTTTTTTTTTAATTATTTTATTTATTGCAAGGCATGGATATGAAAACAGATCTCAAAAAGTCACTTAAATAATTTAGTTTCATTATTGACTGAACTTCATCGGACAGTCAGGTTCTGGACAAGAAAGATAGGTCATGATGCGCCAACTGATCCTGAGCAGCCATAATCCGTCGATCCAGACTGATTTGTCTCCGTCCTTGAGTCGGTGGAAAGGACACTCCCGAGTTGGCACCGGCTCGTTTTGAATTTAAAAATACCAACGCATAATATACTTGTAATTAAAAAAAAAAAAAATGAGTTTGAAAAAGCATGTCATATAGGCCTGAAAGATATACTTACCTATAAAGCAATTTTTTTTTTTACGTATAGCAGTAAAAATAATGGACAATTACTTCTTCTTATATAGTTTAGAAAATCGAATCAATTTTAAAATTCAAATTTAAGCACCTTGTATCCAGCCTGGCCAAACACGTTTCAAAATGGGATTTGGACGAATAGTGTAGTCGGTTACATTTTAGCATTGAACTACCAATACCAATGTTCACAAGCTAAATGCGGAGAAAATATTGGAAGCAAATATTTGCTTATTTTTATTTGGCCAATATGGATACTTGGCCTTGCATTCACGATAACTTCTAGTAGATTAAATGTTTTAGATTGATATTATTCGATTATTTTTATAGTTAATGATATTTTAAGTTTTTATTTAAACTAATTTTAATTTATCATGAAAAAGATATTTTCTTTTTTTTTTAATTTTATTTTTATTACTTTTACATTAATATACTTATTTTATTTTATTTTAATCTTTGTGTGCATGTGTTAGAGTGTTTTTTTTTTATATTAATAGATTGTAAATGTGGACGACCATCTTGGATTTTATATATTTGTTTACTATATTTTGAATGTTTATATAATTTGTATACTTTTGACTTTAAATTTGTTTTATCTTTGATGGAAAAAAGAAAAAAAATTTTCAGAATTGAAATAATGAAAAAATTAAACACATTTAAAGAACGATAAAAACCTAGAAAAATAGTTTCTAACCTTGTTTCCTTTTCCATTCCTAGCAATCCCCCGAGGTGCCTGAAAAGAAGATGGCCTAGTGACCTTATATTGCAAAAAAAAGTTTAGAGAGCTACTAATGAGTAGTTTCTCCACATGCTGTATCATATCATTATGATCTTACTTCAAATTTACTTTTTGTATTTTATATACAGTTGTAAACGCGAATAAATAAATTTAAAAAAGAAAAAAAATTTTTTTAACCATTTATTTATTGCTATTTACAACTGTATAACATTTATACAACAAGTAAATTTGTAGTAGGTGAGATGGTGACATGATACAAACATGTGGAGAATCTACCCATTGATAGAACTCCAATAACATTTCTAGAGGATAAGATCTCGAGGCCATCTTCTTTTCAGACCTAGGAGGATTATTAGGTAATGAAGGAGAAGCCAGGTTAGAAACAAGTGGATTTGGGTGGTTGGGAAGTTTTCCATGGAAGGAATGGTATCTGGTTTTGGCCAAATCGGCAATATATAACATTGAGGTTCTGATGGATGACTTGACTTGTGACAAAGTAAGGAGCATTAAGGATTTTACGAAGGATTCTGGACTGTAAGGATTGGATTCGGGAGGAATTAGATGGTTTAGTGGAGCCCCAAAGCTCAACTCCGTATGTCCAGATAGGCCTTATAAGAGTCATATAGATCAGTTTTTGTAATGGATTGGCAATTTAGACCGTTTGTTTAGTAAATGTGGTAATAGTCGAAATCGACGAGCAGTTTCCCTTTTTTTCAGCCTTGTATGAGGATTCCAAGTCAGTCTTTTGCCCAGATTTAGTTCTAAGTAACGGATCTGTTCGACAGGAATAACTAATAACAAGGATAAAATCATGTATAACTTTAGTACATAATTCAAACATTTTTTTCATGTAACTATTTACAAAATTGTATGCTATAACTATTTATATTAATAGGATTTAAAAAAAAACTTTTTTTACTAGTCGTAAGTATGCTGTGTATGAGGCAACCCAAATAAGTTGTGCAGCATAACATTTTTAATGTTTTTCTCTCTAATAAACCTTTTTATTTTTCGTAAATTCGTTGTAAGAAATCGGTAAAGGTGGAAGTAAGAGCTGAAGGCGATGCTCGACCAGCCTGGCTCACATTCCTCTTCATAACGGTCTCTTGGCATATTTCCTTCAAAATCTGTTTATTTTTGTATTTCTAATCTATTTTTTTCTTTTTCCTTTTGTAAAAAAAAATAAGGTTTGACTACCTTTGCATTATCGCTGTATCTCAGGAATTTTTTTTTAATTTTGCAATATTTCTTAATTAAATAATAATATGTGCGGAGTTATACAGTCATTTTCATTGCTATAGTACTATAGTTTAGTATTACAAATAATTTTTTTGAAAGATTTATTTTTCTAAAACCGTATAAAATTAGTTTCGTGTCTTTTTCAGTTTTTTTTTTTTTTTAACGTGATATTACATTACTAGTTTATTTTCATTTCACTTTTGTTTCATCATCATTCTGCGGCCTCTCACCTTTAGATATATTAACAAAGGAACCGATTAAAAAATCAGTTCAACTTTCTAATCATTCATTCCTCCTTCTGAATCCACTGGTAGAATAAGGTCCAAATTGTGTTATGACAGTTTCGTAGCATAACCATATCTTATATAGTTACTTTGTTTCTTAGGAATCTGGAATAAAAAAAAATCAATAATTTTAAATGCTAATAAAGTTTAAGATTTATAAACAGGTTTCCTGACATTTAAATTCCACTTTTTTCCTGTTCTTTAAATATTTCGAAAGGCAGGTGCGGTCCAAAGCTAAATGCTTTGGTTTATGAATTGTTTATTTTTCTTTCGATATAGTGTCCGTTGTTCATTTGTTAATTGCTCTTCAATTGTTTCGGTATTTTTATTTTTATAAATTAAAAATTCTCTCTATATTTATATTCATATAAATAACTTCCATTTTATATAACAATAACATTCATAACCTCGTTACTATAAGTATTAATGTATTTAAAATGTTTTATTCTAAGTTAAATTTTATTAATATTAATTATCTACTTATTTTGCTTTTAATATATTTTCTATTTTCTGTTATTTGTTATTGTTTAAAAACATAATGTTCAACAACGCTTAATTTTAATTTATTTATTTCTATAATTATTGTTTACTGTTTTCCGAGGTTCCACGTTCGATCAATATGGAATATATCGCTGATTTTGCTTTAATAGAGAACTTGTAAAAAAAAAAAAGTTTTGATTTAATTTTGAATTGCACGTACTGCAAAGATAGTATTGGAGTTACTTTCTTTTTCTAGGGGTCGTCCTATATTTAGTAGGGCTGTCGCCAGAATTGCGAAAAAAGTAATTGCAATTACAATTAAAATTAATTTCCAATTATTGTAATTTGAAACTAGAAAATGAAATTTTGATAATAATTTCAACTACTTGCTGATTCACTCTTATTGTAATAATGGTCCGAAATAAAAGTTACTAGTTGAACCAAAGTTTTTTTTTTCATTTGGGCCACTATAAATGGATAAAAGACTAAATAAATTTAAATAAAATAAAGCAGCCCTATCACTAACTTGACAAAAAGAATCTTATCATTAAAAAAAAAAAAATGAATCTTCAAATTTTTTGGCAGAGAAACATTCAAATATTTAAGCTTCATCAGAAAGGGCTATTAATGACATAAAAAACTTAATATTAATATTATTGTTAGTTAATTCAGAAACGCAAT